>NW_006287706.1:1933157-1943018 GCF_000327345.1 Myotis davidii
TTTTGACCCATCCTTGCATCCCTGGAATAAATCCCACTTGGTCATGGTGTATGATCTTTCCATATATTGTTGAATTTGATTTGCTATGATTTTGTTGAGGATTTTACATCTATGTTCATCAGAGACATTGGCCTGTCATTCTCTTTCTTTGTAATGTTTTTATTTGGTTTTGGGATTAGAGTAGTTTTGGCTTCATAGAAAGAGCTTGAAAGTGTTCCTTACTCTTGAATTTTTTGGAATAGTCTGAGGAAGGTAAGTTTTATTCCTTTATTCTTTAAATGTTTGATAAAACTCCCCTGTGAAGCCATCTGGTCCAGGGCTTTTGTTTGTTGGAAGTTTTTCTTTTTTATTACTGCTTTAATTTTCTCCATAGATATCAGCCTATTCGGATTTTTTTATTCTTCCTAGTTTAGTTTTGGAAGGTCATATTTTTCTAGGAATATGTCCATTTCTTTTAGGATGACCAGTTTGTTGGAATAGAGTTGCTCATAGTATTTTTTTAACATGTCTTTGTATTTCTAAGGGGTCTGTTGTTACTTCTTCTTGGTGAGCTTGGCTAGAGTTTCATCAACCTTGTTCATCTTTTCAAAGAACCAGCTCTTGGTTTCATTGATCTTTTTTATTGGTTTTTGTTGTTGTTTGTGTTTTCTTTTGGCCTCTATGTCATTTATGTCCACTCTGATCTTTATTATTTCCTTCCTTCTGCTCACTCTGGGATTTTCTTGTTACTGTCTTTCTAATTCTTCAAGTTGCAGAATTAGATGGTTTATTACCAGTTTTTCTTGGTTTTTGAGGTGGGCCTGTAATGCTATGAAATTCCCACTCAGGACTGCTTTAACTTTGTCTTAATGATTTTGCATTATTGTATTTTCATTATCATTTGTTCTCAGGATGTTTTTTATTTGTTCTTTGATATTTTTGGTAACCCATCATTGTTTAATAGTACGCTATTTAGTCTCCAAGTGTTTGGATTTTTGTGATTGTTTTTATTGTAGTTGATTTTATGCCATTGTGATCTGAGAAGATGCTTGATATAATTTTAATTTCTTGAATTTGGAGAGACTTTGCCTGTGTCCCAATATGTAGTCTATCTTTGTAAATGTCCCATGTGTGCTTGAGAAGAATGTACAGTTTGTAGTTTTGGGGTGGAAAGTTCGAAAGATGTCAATTAAGTCCCTCTGATCTAGTGAGTCATTTAGGATTGCTGTTTTTTTGCTATTTTTTTTTTGTCTAGAGCATTAATCCAGTGATGTTAATAGGTTATTGATTGTATTGCTGTAGATCTCTCCTGTTATGTCTTCCAGAAGTTTTTGTTTTGTTTTGTTTTGTTTTTAAATGTATTTGGGTGTGCCTGACATGTAACATGAGGAAAAAATTAGTATTTGTTGTTGTTATCTACTTGGATTTGGGGGAGGTTTTTGTTACTATAGCAAAGCTGACTGATACAATTAGAAAGAAATGAAGGCAAAAATGGAATGACAGAAAAAAGAATGAAGAGAGTGAGTATAAAAAAGAAAAAAAAAACCCTTTTAAAAAAACGTTATTGTTGAGAGTATTATAGATGTCCCTCTCTTTTTTTTCCCCTTGCTTCCATCACCCAGTTCTTGCCCCACCCCAGTCCTTCACCATCCTATTGTCTGTGTTCATGGGAAATGCATATAAATTCTTTGGTTAATCTTTTCCTGCCTGCCCTCCCCTGTTCCCTCTGAAATTCATCAGTCTGTTCCATGTTTATTTTTCTTTTTGTCTAGAGCATTAATCCAGTGATGTTAATGGGTTATTGATTGCATTGCTGTAGATCTCTCCTGTTATGTCTTCCAGAAGTTTTTGTTTTGTTTTGTTTTGTTCTTCCATGCTGTGAACATAGGGGTGCATATGTTCTTTCTGATTGGTGTTTTGGGATTCTTAGGATATATTCCTAAAAGAGGAATCCCTGGGTGAAATGGAAGTTCAATTTTTAATTTTTTGAAGAAACTCCACACTTCACCAGCAATGTAACCTCAATTAGAGAATAAACTAAACTCTAAAAAGATTTGGGCCAGAAAAGATTTTTTTGTTTTTACTAGAGAACTGAGCATGCTAAAATACTGACCTGAGGTGCTGTTAACAAGAAGATATGTATGTACAGGAAAATAAATAATCCAAAGAGAGCCCTGAGAAAGTGGGATAACATACATGTCAGAGCAGAGACGGAAGGGTTATCTTTCAGGGGAAAGGATCATGTTTTTCATTATAACTCATGGTCAAGAAGAATACTGGGTACATATGCAGGTAAGTTAGTAAGTGGGTGAAAAACACACACTCCATTTACCTATATGCTCACCCTACCACCACACTTTTGATAATTTTGACACCAAACGTATATAGGCTTTCAACATCAAGCAATTCTAACACTAACTGCCTGGAGTTAGTGCAGATCCCATAGATTAAGGGCTTAGTCTCAAAGACTGCCTTCCATTTTAGATATCAATCATAATAATTAAGTCCCCAGGTTCCTCACAACTTTCATCTAACACTTGGCTCCAAATCAGAGGTTTAGACCCACTCCTTGGATTCAATCATTTGCTAGAGCATCACACAGAAATCAGGAAAACACTTGTTTCCATTTGCCAGTTGATTATATAATAAAGTTTATGATAAAGTATGTAAATGAACAGCCAGATGAAGAAATGCATAGGGCAAGGTCTGGAAGGGTCTTAAGCACAGGAGCTTCTGTTTCTGTGGAGCTGAGGTACCGGATCCTCCCAGCACATAGATGTGTTCACTAATCTGGATGCTCTCTGAAACACATACTTTGGGGATTTCTATGAAGTCTTCATTACATGGCATGATCCATCATTAACACAATCTACAGCCCCAGTTCTTCCCTTCCCAGAGGATGGAGGATGGGGCTGAAAGTGCCAAGCTTCTAATCATAGTTTGTTCCTTCTGGTGACTAATCCCCCTTCTTAAGTTATCCAGGAGCCCACCAAGAGTTGCCTCATTAGAACAAAAGACAATTCAGTAACACAAGAAATCCCAAGGGATTTAGGAATTCTGTGTCAAAATCAGGGTCAAAGACCAAATATAAGCCCAACCAGCATGGCTCAGTGGTTGAGTGTTGACCTATGTGAATAAGGAGGTCACAGTTCAATTCCCAGTCAGGGCACATGCCCAGGTTGTGGGCTCGATCCCCAGTGTGGGGTCTATAGAAAGCAGCCAATCAATGATTCTCTATCATCATTGATTTTTTTTTCTCTTTCTATCCTTCTCCCTTCCTCTCTAAAATCGATTATATATATATATATATTTTAAAAGACCCCTGGCAAGAACAAAAGCTACTTTTACTGCTTATATCACTTAGGAAATTACAAGAATTTTAGGAGCCCTGCGCCATATTTTCTATTATTCCACAGGGGGAAACCAGAAATTGAGGGAGTTTTTTCAGTAAAGAGATGGGGATGGTTGAGGCTGTAAAAAGGCAAGATGGGAAAAAGTCCCCAGTTTGAGAAAAATGTATAATCTGTCTAAGAAATACATAAAAGAATTTCTGGGCACACTAAAAAAAACAGATGAATTTGGAGGCATTGATCTATAGAGGTAAAAATCTGCCACACTCTTGAGGAATGTTGAGATATGTAGGAACTATCCAGAAAAAACACCATTTATCCCAAAATCATCTAGGGTGGTATTTTACCAGGATAGTGCAATGGAATTACAGGGATACAAAAATCTCAGAGGATATTGGTTAAAGAAATATTAAAGTGATAAAAAATGGCATTTAAAACTGAAGAAAGAAGGAAGGTGTAAAGATACTAATAGTAGAAAAAAAATATATAGAAAGAAATGTGCATTCACTGTAAGTCCAATGAAGAAGATACTTGAAGTAATTGAATAAAAGTGTGTTATAGGACATTTCATAAACAAAATAATTTAAAGAAATTAGTTCTTACACTTTTATGTAAATTAGTATCTGGTATTCATTCAGAAGCTTCCTCTCTATGTCATTCCAGGCAGCTCCTTACTCAGTTATTGTATAAAGTCAACTAAGCCTTTGTCAATTTTTAAAATCTACTAGAAAAGAACTCCAAACCAACTGGAGTGCTCTTTTAAAAAACTGACTATCACTATTGATTTCAACTTCGTTCAAACACAGTATACGTTTTCCTGATGAGAAATAGATTAGCTTAGAAAAAGATTAACTTTGATGAAAAAACTCAACAACAAACCAGAAACAAAATTAAAAGCAACTTAGTACGTTTGCTGTAATTGATTTTATCACTCATATTTTTCTTGACACATTGCCAAGATTAAAAGCAAACATGCTGACATCCTTCAGTTCTTTTTTATCACAGACATGGAATTTTTATAGGAGATTATCAAAGGGAGCCCACTTTTCCATTCTTCTTGACCTCAAAAATCCAGAATAAGTCATTCAACTTAGGACTCTACTAAATTGGGCTCATATTGAGAAAGCCATTTTATAGCTCATTTGCCAGGGAGAAAAACTTTGAGAGTCACTGATAACCTTCTATCATCTTCCATTCTTTTGAAATAATGTATTTTCCACCTCCATGCACATAATGTTTCCCCAATTTCACTCTAAAAGTGTTCAATCTATGGTGAAGCCCTTTTTAGAGGGCAAGGGGGAGAGGTTTAAAAAATATCTAAGATACCACAGATATCTATTTAAACCCTGGCCTAATACGCATCTTTAATCGTGGAGGTCTCTGTATGACTCTTCTATTATTGTGGGTTTTCAAATACACAAAGATAAAAATAAATGGAGTCCATATTTCAAAATCTAGAAAATATCCTGGTATATCTAAAGCTGGAATATTTTTATTAATTGGGGTTCATGCATATTATTTAAAAAGAATTCAAGTAAAGAATTCACTTTAGCTATTACCTATAATCTTGTCTACCATTAGCTCATTAACTCCTTTATTAAACTACTTGGAAATAGAATCC
Source organism: Myotis davidii (assembly GCF_000327345.1). Classification (NCBI taxonomy): domain Eukaryota; kingdom Metazoa; phylum Chordata; class Mammalia; order Chiroptera; family Vespertilionidae; genus Myotis; species Myotis davidii. The sequence goes on from NW_006287706.1 coordinate 1,938,108, forward strand.
ATCTTTCTCATTTTGATTCCTCATCCTTATTTTATTTTAATTTATTTTATTTTAATATATTATGTTGGTCCCTCATCTTAAGGCAGTGATAAGTAGGAAAAGACTGATTTAGAAGATTCCCTGCTCCATAAATTATTTTCTCTATAAAAATATGGGTATTAGTGCAATTTCAACTTTGATGAAAAACTCAATAACAGACCAGAAACAAAACAAAAAGCAACTTAATAGTTACAAGATGTTATCAGTATGAAGGCTTATAAGATCTCCAGATACCTTTGTCACAAGTTCAGTAAAAGATGATAGGTGTAGATGATAGGTAGAGATCCTATCTACTAAAAGGGTAATATGCAAATTAACCATCACAAAGATGGTTGCACTCATAGCCACAAGATAGCAGTGCCCAGTCCTCTCAGCCCCGCCAGAGCCCCCAGTCCCAGGGGGCATGAGCGGCCTGGAAGAATGCTTGCTTGTCACCATGGCAACAAGGCAAGCATTCCACCCCACCGCAGGGGGCCTCTGGGCAGTAAGCATGGAGAGGCCTGGGGGGTGGGGGGTGGGGAACACTTGCGTTGTTGCAGGCCAGGCTGAGAGACGCCCCCATGCACCAATTTTGTGCACCGGGCCTCTAGCATAGAATACATAGGTACTTACATGGGTAGATGGATGGATGGGTGGATGGATGAGCAGACAAAGACAGATAGGAAGGTTTCAGAATTTTAAAGCTCTTTTCAATTCCCAAACACCTCTCAACTTGTTTTAGATGAATGTGCTCCCTGCTTCTTTGTTTGTTTCTGGCTCTTTATGGTTGTTTTTGTTTCCTTTGGTACTCTTCTTTTTCTATCACTCTTTTTCACACAATAAATACTATCCTTTTGTTTCCACAAAACCTTACTAATCAAAGAATGTTCCCCACAACAGACTTCTAATACTATCAAAGTTATCACCTACCATGTCCTACCAGCCTAATATTACCTTCCTTGATAGGCCTTATATTTCCTTCTTTTCTCCATACTCATGTTTCTCATCATCACCATCTCTCTCAAGAGAAATGCAAATTATTCTTATTTTATATTATGAAAAACGACTGTGGTCAACTTTTGACCTAGCCTTTTTCATCCAGACTGGGAGCTATAGTTGAAGTAGCGCTGGATCCATCAGGGTGCTTTCCTAAACAAAAGAACCATCTAACCCCAATGATCGTTTCAACGTCCATCTATAAGGCATTCATGTTTTGCTTTCGGTGGCCATTTATCTGAGTTATTACTTAAATATTGAAAATTGGCAGTCTGATAGGGAAAGCCAACTGTGTATAAATTTGTGACAGAGAAAGTAAATGACTGCTGCTACATTGTGACAAAATTGCCTAAAGCTAATTTTACATACTAAGTGTACAAAATGACTTGTGATAAGAGGCCCGCTGTGTTAAAAGCAAAATGTTTATACATGCATTCTAGGTCAACAAGTGTCCAAAACATTTGTACTAAAAATAAAAAGGAGTATATCATATGGGAATCAACTGAAATTTTTCCAACTGTTTCAGAATGGTTTCTCTGTGTTAACTTCAATAATTTTCTTTCAATCTGGTCCTCTTTGTCCTAACCCTCCTACATAGTTCAAGTCAAAATAGTACTTCTTAAGAGCAAGCACTGGAAACAGGGAAATAAGACTATTTAGAGAGTACATAGACAAAAGAGAAAATATCTCATGCCTGTTCACTAAGTAGAAGAAGAACACAGGTCTCCCACTCAGAATCAATGCACAGTCCATGGCACTTACATGTTTTCCATGGCTCCTCTGGACATACTGCAGCTTTGTTCATCCCTGTCTTGCTATCTCAGTTAAAGGTAAAGAAGAGTCTTTGGGCATTGGCAGAGCCCCTCAGCAAGATGGATATAATCGCCTCTCTAGCAGCTCTAATTGGTGGCCTGGGCTTGGGATTTCTATAGTGCCTTTCTTCTCAATTCCTCTCCATCAATGCTTAACCATCTCCCCACTGCTTTCCCTTTCCAAAGCGAGGGCATAGTTTTCAAAACTTGGTCAGGAGATGAGGATTTAGACATTATCAGCTCAAATACTTTGCCTATCATATTGACTATCTGATCCTATCACATAACACTACCTTAGCCTTTTTCCCCTCAGAGGAGAAAACCATTTTTAAAATAAGAATTGAGCCCAGCTGGCATAGCTCAGTGGTTGAGCACCAACCTAAGAACCAGGAGGTCATAGTTCAATTCCTGATCAGGGCACATGCCCAGGTTGTGGGATCAATCCCTAGTAGGATGTGTGCAGGAGGTAGCCAATCAATGATTCTCTCTCATCATTGATGTTTCTATCTCTTGCTCCCTCACCTTCCTCTCTGAAATCAATAAAAATATACTTTTAAAAGTTCTCAAAAACCAAAGTTTAAATAATTTTAAATAACATTTCAATATGTATCTGCTACATCAACAGGCAAATGGTCTCCAGTATTCAGAATCACATTATTTAAAATGCAAATGTGTAATCCTACATAATAAAAGGATAATATGCAAATTGTCCCCTCAAACAGGAGTTCGACCAGGGAGCGGAACCAGCTGCCCCAGTGCCTGTGGTCCCTCCCCCTGGCTAGCCCCGCCCCGATCACCCACCACCACCCCAATAGAGGGCAGGGCCCACAAGCCAACTTCCCATGTCCCCTCCCCCAGGCCAGCCTGGCCCAATCAGCCCCGATCCCGGTGGGCTGGCTGGACCCCACCTGTGCATGAATTCGCGCACCGGGCATCTAGTGTCAAATAAAGGAAAATTACTAAGAAATGCCTTAATAATGATTTCACCTAGAAATCTGAATACTTGTAATAGCAGCAATAGTGAGTTCTTACAGTAATATCTATATAGACAAATGTTCTTGTTACCATGTCAGCATTTTGTTCTCCAGGCCCTAAAAATAGTGCAGCTTTGTTGTGCTTTTAATGTTATTGTTTTTATAATACAAAGTAAGTGTACCTCTGTCCAAATTTTAAGAACTAGAGAATAGGGATTGGAAGAAAATAAAAATCACTAACTTTAAAAAATGCACTTTAAGTGGATATTACCCAATTCAGTATGTAGTGCTACTCCACCGTTGAGCACGCTTAGCAAAGAACTCGTGTCAGCAACAATGCTGAGACATCAGACATACTCCCTAACAGACCATACTGAAACCACTCTTCAAATTCTCCGTTATGACAAGAACACCAATTTAAATTGAGGCAAAATAATCTAGTAGGACTGACATGGTAAAACACTTAAGCTTTTGACCCTCGGTTATAATAAACCTTCAGATTCTCATTTGTAAAACAATGGTGATAAGACTATAAATCTCACAGCTCTTTTCCTAGGATTAAATGAGTTATTGCAAGTAAAGCACTGAATTAAATAAAAGGGCAAATACTAAAAAGTGTTTTAATGTTAACCATTAATATTATTATTTCTTTTTGCTTTTCATTAAATTGGCATTGGGTGAAGAACAGTGCATAATTAATGTAGAAACAGCAAATAAAATTTATATATTTGTGAGAACATTTAACATTTTCTCATTAATATCATTCTAAGATCAATGACCTACAGGAATCAGTAATATTTTCAGTATATTATGTTTTCCTTTTCAGTGTATCTTTATGTGAAATTCTATATTCTTACAAAAACAACTGCCCACCCCTATTTGGCAAACTCTCCTCTGACAAGGGGGCTTCTTACTAGTATTTCATAAAACCAGAATTCCGCTACTTCATTGCACTAACCATTCAAGCGAATTTACTGTAAGAGACAAAGAAAGAAAAAAAAGCATGGGGCCCTGGGTGAGCCAAGAGCTGTGTAGAAATGGAAGGTTTCATGAGTCTGATATTTAAGCACAGCACTAAAAAGAAAATGCAAAGATGTTAAGATGTTATATGCTTTTCCTGAAAATGTCAACATATTTTTATTAATTCTCATAGGCATACTTAACAAAACAGAAGAAGTAAAAGCATTTCATAATATCCCAGTCCTAAAGAGTAGAATGAACACCAAAATGATATGACTTAATAATAAATAACTTTTCTGTTACAAAGGAAACATATATTGATAAAGTTCAAAAATAAAAATCACAATTATAGAAAAAATAATGTGAATCACTAATAAAGACACGAAGAAATGCTTAAACTCATTTTTAAAGGATAAATCCAATGTAAAACAATGTGATATAATTTCATACTCACCCTATTAAAGTGCTACATAGCATAAGTCATTGAAAATAGCATGGGGATGTGAAAATGTTCATGCGGTACAGATGATAATGTAGAATGGGCAGCTATTCTGGAGAGCAATCCGACACTACTCAGCCAGATTAAGAATACAAATGCTCTGAGAATCAGCAATCCTGAGTATACATCCTAGAGAAATTGCCCACAAGTCCAAAAGGGATTATTATTGCAGCATGGCTTATCATGCCAGAAGAGAGTGGAGGTAATTTGGAGGGCCATTACTGGGGAATATACACAAAAACAAGGTGGATGCAAACCATGGCATACTAGGAGACTGTGAGAACCAATGAACTAAATATAAAAATAATTTAAATAGTTCATAGAAACATGCCTATGTTATATACATACATATATATATATATACATATATATATATTGAGTGTCCAGAATATTATGACTACCTGATGTTTGTAGGCAAATTAGCTGTAATTTTGCGCTGAAGTTGCTAGAGTGCCAGACCATTATAAAAAGGGAAGCAGTTTATTTACCACGACAGTAGAAGTGAGTTTTTTCTGAAGATATGGGTTAACAACGTGATTTAACAGCCTTTGAACGTGTGATATATATATATATACACACACACACACTGAGTGGCCAGATTATTATGACCACCTGACGTTTGTAGGCAAATTAGCCGTACACTGCATCGTAT
>NW_006287706.1:1943144-1946691 GCF_000327345.1 Myotis davidii
ATGGCTTCTTCCAACAAGACAATGCGCCATGCCACGGTGCTCGTATTGTGCAGGAGTGGTTTCAAGAACATGAGGGAGACTTTACCTTGCTTAGGTGGCCCCCACAATCACCAGATCTCAATCCAATTGAGCATCTGTGGACGAAGTTCAAAGAGCCATCAGGCAGCTGGTTCCACAACCATCAAATCTCACAGAACTCGACATTGCTATTCATCAGGCATGGTGTCAGATTCCTCACATCACCTTTCAACATCTTATGGAGTCAATGCTAAGAAAAATCGCTGCAGTATTGAAGGCAAAAGGTGGCCCAATGAAGTACTGATGGGGTGGTCATAATAATCTGGCCACTCAGTATATATATCCCACGTTCAAAGGCTGTTAAATCACATTGTTCACCCATATCTTCCAAAAAAATCACTTCTACTGTCATGGTAAACAATCTGCTTCCTATTTATAATGGTCTGGCTCTCTAGCAACTTCAGCACAAAATTATAGCTAATTTGCCTACAAACATCAGGTAGTCATAATAATCTGGACACTCAGTCTATATGTATATAATTAAAATGATACCTATAACAGCTTACAAAATAAAAATACACACCTGTAAAATAAAATGTGTTTCCCAAGAATACACAGATATAAGAAAAGGATACAAAATAAATATAATGATTACCATTCGATAAGTGATGGGGAAGACAATGTGACAAGAAATCCTATCGAATAATAGACAAAAAGGGTAATTGACCATACCTTTGCTATGCTTCCCATTGGCTAATCAGGGTGATATGCAAATTAACTGCCATGCAGCTGAAGCAAGCAGGAGGCTTACTTGCTCCATTGATGGAGGAAGCCAAGGTTCCCCCCCTGCCGCGCCCAGCTCTGAGCTCTGAAAGCAACTAAGTTACAATTATAGAAGCTAAACAAACCCCAGATACCTACTTTTAGCCGGCTGTGGCCTAGGAGCTGGAGCTGGCTCTTAGCTCCAGTGATGGCAACATAGTTTCAATTATAGAAGGTAAATAAGTCCCAGAATAAAAAAAAAGAAAAAAAGGAAAGACTGGGAGCTTCAGTCGTTGGCCAGCCTAAAAACAGCCCTCAGCTCCTCACCCAGACTGGCCAGGTACCCCAGTGGGGACCCCCACCCTTAAGAAGGTGTGGTCAGCCTGAAAACAGCCATCAGCCCCTCATCCAGGCTGGCCAGGCACCCCAGTGGGAACCCCTGTCCTGAAGGGAGTGTGACCAGCTGCAAACAGCCATCAGCCCCTCACCCAGGCTGGCCAGACACCCCAGCGGGACCCCCACCCTGATCCGGGACACCCTTCAGGACAAATCAGCCGGCCCCTACCCGTGCACCAGGCCTCTACCCTATATAGTAAAAGGGTAATATCCAAACTAACCCTAACAACAGAAAGACTGGGAATGACTGGTCACTATGACACACACTCACAACCAAGGGGCAGATGCTCAATGCAGGAGCGGCCCTCTGGTGGTCAGTGTGCTCCCATATGGGGGAGCTCTGCTCAGCCACAAGCCAGGCTGATGGCTGCCAGTACAGCGGTGGTGGTGGGAGCCTCTCCTGCCTCCTCAGTAGTGCTAAGGATGTCCCACTGCAGCTTAGGTCTGCTCTCTGCTGGCAAGTAGACATCCCCTGAGGGCTGCTGGGCTGCCAGAGGGATGTCTGATTGCCAGCTTAGCTCAAATTGCCAGCTTAGGCCCCGGGAAGCAGGCCTAAGGCAGCAGGTGGTCATCCCCTGAGGGGTCCCAGACTGTGAGAGGGCACAGGCTGGGCTGAGGGATCCCCCTCCCCTGAGTGCACAAATTTTTGTGCACCGGACCTCTAGTGGATATATAAAGACTATAAATATGAAATATGTGAAAAGGTTGTTTTACCTTTCTATTGCTACATAGGTTACCACAAGTTTGGCAGTTTAAAACTATGAAAATTCATTATCTCACAGTTCCTGTATGTTAGAAGTCCAGACAGGGCTTAACTGAATTCTCTGTTCAGAGTCTCACAAAACTAAAACCCAGTGGACAGCTAGGGCCAGGGTCCCATTTGAGGCTTGAGGTCATCTTCCAAGCTAATGTGGTTATTGGCAGACTTAATTTCCTTACAATTATAGAAGTCATAAACTCCATCTTTAAGACAATCAGAACAGCAACTCTCTGATGTTTCACCTTCTTTTAAAGGGATCACTCAATTAGATTGGGCCCACACAGAACAATTTCTCTTTTATTAATTAACTAGTGGCCCAGTGCACAAAATCCGTGCACATTAAGAGGGAATTAATTAAAGGATATATTTTAATATTACTATTTGCCCTTTCTCTATAATAGAAGTGTCAGAGATGAAAGAAAATTAGTAAAATTTATATGAAAATCTCCCTCTTGTCAGAGTATGGGGTATGCCATGGGACCTAGAGTCAAGTCCCTGCCCACCACCAGCACGCAGTTCGAAAACGCAGAAGACCCAGACCTGGCCAGCCCCACCCCAATTGGGTGCGACCCAGACCTGGCCGACCCCACCCTCATCAAGCCCCTCCAGGTGGAGAACACAACCTCAAATCCACCAGCCCAGTGTGGGGTGAGGGGCCCAGCTTGAGGCTCCCTGGCCTGGCACCAGGTGGGGGAGTGCAATCTCAAGTCCCCTGTCAAACTCTGCTGGGCAGGGTTGCAGCCTTAGGTCCCCTGGCACAGGACCAGGACAAGGAGCATAGCCTGAGGTCTCCTGTCAAGCTCCGCCGGGCAGGGGATGCAGCCTGAGGTACAATGACCCAGTGCTGGGGCAGGAGCACAGCCTGAAGTCTCTCAGCCCAGCACTGGGTTGAGGGTGCAGCCTGAGGTCTCCCAGACCAGTGCTGGGGTAGAGAGAGTGGCATGAGGTCCCTGTCTTGTCCCACAGGGTGGGGGACGTGGCCTGAAGTCCCCCATGAAGCCCCGCTGGGTGAGGTATGCGGCCTGAGGTCCCCCATCAAGCCCTGCAGGGCGGGGGGCATGGCCTGAGGTCCTTCACCCTGGCCAGGTGCCTCAGGTCCCTGCTGTTCAGTCGTTATGGCATCCCTGCTAATTTGCATATTCCTCTATTATATAGATAGATGATTAATTGTTCCGTAAGCTATCATAGGGCTAGTAGCCCATCATATTCACTGGTCCTACTTACCTTCAAGAGAACTGGATTAAAGAGGAAATGCAAATCCAAATATTATAGTATAAATATTTGTAATTTTCAAATATATATTTTATCAGCTATATCAAGGAGATTAAAATGAGCAAATAGCCCAGCCAACATTGCCCTGTAGTTGAGCAACAACCTATGAACCATGAGGTCAAAGTTCAATTCCCTCTAGAACACCAACTTATACCATACACAAAAACAAACTCAAAATGGCTAAAGCACTTAAATGTAAGATGGGAAACCAGAAAAATTTTAGAAGAAGCCATATCAGACATATGTCATAGCAATATCTTTACCAATATAGCTCCTAAGGCAATGGAAACTAAGGAGAAAATAAACAAATGGAACTACATCAAAATAAAAAGCTTCTGC
>NW_006287706.1:1946762-1953640 GCF_000327345.1 Myotis davidii
GTGTTTACTAAAAAAAAAATTAAAATAGAACTGCTATTTGACCCAGTAATCCCACTTCTAGGACTATATCCCAAGAAACCAGAAACACCAAACAGAAAAGATATATGCACCCTTACGTTCATAGCAGCACAATTTATAATAGTTTAGATTTGGAAACAGCCTAAGTGCACATCAGCAGATAAGTGGATTAAAGAACAGTGGTACAGCTACACCATGGAATACTACGCCACTATAAAAAAGAAGGAACTTTTACCATTTGCAACAGCATGGATGGAAATGGAGAGCATTATGCTAAGTGAAATAAGCCAGTGGGAGAAAGATAAATATCACTTGATCTCACACATATGTGGGATGTAATGATCAATGTAAAGTGATTAACAAAAATAGATACAGAGACAAATGGAAGGCGGGGGGGTTAGAGATCAACCAAAGGGCTTGTTAGGCATATTAGCATAACCAATGGACACAGACACTGGGCGGTGGGGGCTTCCCCTTGGGGTGGGAGTGGCTGTGGGGTGTCAGTTGGGGAAAAAAGAGACATATGTAATACTTTAAACAATAAAAAAAAGTAAAAAAAATAAAAAGTTCAATTTCCAGTCAGAGGACATGCCTGAGTTGCTGGCTTGATCCCAAGTAGGGGGCCTGCAGGAGGCAGTTGATCAATGATTCGTTCTCATCATTGATGTTTCTCTCTCTCTCTCTCTCTCCCTGTCTCTCTAAAATTAATAAAAATTTATTTTAAAAAATTAGTGAATATATAGCATACTTAAACATTATTATTAATAAGTTTGATTTAGAGAACATATAAATAACTTTGCACCCAAATATTGGAGTATATAAAGGATTTTTAAAGACATGCACTACAAATTAGAAACAAAGGGAAAAAAACACTAAAACTTGCATAGCTGTATTAATATCAGAGAAAATAAATCATTAGATATCTACTAATGCCATTTTGGTTAAATAACTGAAATATTATTTAGTACAATAAGAAAGAAATGGACACAAATTATATGCTTTTGAAAAGTACTTCAAGAAACATAATGTGTATGTCTAGATATTCAGAGGAATAATTAGAATAAGATTTAATTTATTTTTCATGTTATTTAAAATAAATTATTTCTTTTTGGAAATTTAAAAATATAGACATTTATATTGATTCAAAGAGGAAAGGAGAGGGAGAGAAATAGAAACATCAATGATGAGAGAAAATCAATGATTGGCTGCCTCCTCCACTCACCCTACTGGGGATCAAGCCAGTAAGCTGAGCATGTGCCCGGACTGAAAATCCAGCTGTGATCTCCTGTTCATAGGTTGACTCTCAATCACTGAGTCAAGCCAGTTGGGCTGAAATAAATTATTTTGATATAAAGTTATAAATTATTTGTATTTTATATGGTAATTTTTAAAAGCTGCCATTTGTAATCACTGAAACAAAATATGAGGCACCAAAGAAAAGACATACTAGTATATGAGAAAAGTAAACATTTTAAAAATATTTTTATTGATTTTTAGAGAGAGACAAACATCTACATGAGAGCAAAACTTTGATCAGCTGCCTCCTGCACATCCCTACTGGGGATAGAGCCAGCAGCCTGCACATATGACACCCAACCAACTGAGCCACACTGACTAGGGCAAAATAAGCATTTTTACTGATACATGTTAAGGAGATTTAAATAAAGGGAGAGATATAACAAGTAAAATAGATTATTGGTATAAATTGATTTGGGGCCTCAAAAAACAGATTCAACCAAGAGTTCCTGCTTTATCTTCCCTTCCTTCCTTCTTTCCTTCCTTCCTTCCTTCCTTCCTCCTTCCTTCCTTCCTTCCTTCCTTCCTCCTTCCTTCCTTCCTTCCTTCCTTCCTCCTTCCTTCCTTCCTTCCTTCCTTCTTTCCTTCTTTCCTTCCTTCCTCCCTCTTTTCTTTCTTTCTTCCTCCCTCCCTCTTTTCCTCTCTCTCTTCCTTTCTTCCTTCTTTCTTTCCTTCCATCTTTTGGTTCAAGGTGATAAGCTCACTCTCAAATACATGTGAAAGAATGATGGGTAAAGAAAGAATATGAGAATCATGAAGAAGAGGGTTTTATGGTGGGCGGGTGGGGGGATCGAAAATCATATTCTATCAGATACTGAGTCATCTTTATATAACTATGATGTGGTATTGGCATAAGAATAAACCAGATAGACCAGCAAGACAGAAAAAGGTGCCAGTAGTAGGTAAACACACACACCTTTCCCCCATGGTCCCAGATGTCACACTGAAGAGTATTTAATAAAAGTACTACTAGTTGTAAAGTTCAGTTTTATGGAAATCACAAAAGGATTGTACTGATATTCTGATCATGTTCCTTCTAATTTTCTTTCTAGCCAGCCACCGTTACCCAGTGCCAATAACTGTTATGGATTCAAATTCAGACTATTTCTCCTTCCATATGAATTGGCCAACCAAATATACTATCATCTATAGTTTCATATTTCTGCCCATTTGGAGGATTTTCCTTCACTCTAAGCCAGCCATGAGAGAAGTAAAAAGCAGCAGTCCTTTGCTTCTAATTTGCACCATATTACCATGTAGATCCATAAATATACTAAACTCATACTTTTTCCTTTCTATTAGTGAGTTAGAGTATTCCTTGTCAGGCTTTAGATGTGAATTGAGGGAGAGATGGAAGAATCAGGTAAAACTGAATTCTGAGCCAACAGTTTATATTTTTTCCTAATGCCTTGTGCTCTTTCATATCTACTTGGGCCCAGTCTTGTACACATTGTTTTCATTTCACATTGCAATACTACTTTTCAGCTGTGTCTATGTATTTCACTAAACAACATAATAACCAGTTCAGGTAGTCCAGACTTGGAATACCATGATCAGCTGTTGGGTTCTTTTCCATGGCCCATGAGGATTTGGAGTCTTCATTCGCATGAGAATGGGCCAATCAGGGACTAAGGACAGGGACTTCTGTCCATAGAAGCCAGCTCCCCTCCAGCTTTAGTGGAATACTTTCCTTTTCCACTGAAGACTGGATTTTCACAGCTGGTAAAATACCAGAGATGTCTTGCTGGAGCTGAGTAGAGCAGACCAGCACAGGCCAAAGCAGACGGGCATAGAACAAAACAGAGCAGAGCAGATGGGCGCTGGAGCAGACCAATGAAAAGCAGAGCAAATGCCCTGGCCAGTGTGGCTCAATGACTAGAGCACTGTCCCACGCACCGAAGGGGTCACTGGTTCAATTCCCATTAAAAAACATGAACCTGGGCGAAGAAGATGGCGGCGATATAGGCAGATGCGCTGGCCTGGTCGGGTCTCCTGCAGTTGGCAAACAATCGATGTATTAATCTCTCTCCCTCTCCCCGTTCCTGACTCCCTCCCTTCCATTCTCTCTAAAAAGGAATGGGAAATATATTCTTGGGTGACAATTAAAAATAATAAGTAAATAAGTTAGTAAATAAATAAATAAAGCAAGCAGAGGTTCCTGGCCCCAGGGCTGCTTCACAGCTGTGCTCTATCACAATTGAGCTGTTTTGCACTAAATAAAGTTTCCTTTTTCATCGGCACCCCAAATTGGGGATTTCCGTTGGTGTTAAATTTGATTCCATTGGCAGGGCTTAGATGCCATCTTGAGCTAAGGAGAAAATTGTAGTGATTTGGGACCTCAGATCTGAGGAAGCCAATTCACATGAAGATGAAAAGCAAATGTTTGGTAAATAGAGACTGTGGGAAATAGAGTAGACTCTGATCTATAGATACTGGGTGGTCTCCCTCACCATACTTAGTTCACACTATGCTACACCTATCTAGAGTGATAGTTCCCTTCCTGTAATAGGCCCTCTATCTAAATTATTTTAGGTCATTAGGGCCAGTGTTAAAGTTTCTCATGCCAGAGAAATACATTTTCAGTTGTCAAATATTTCTTCCCTATGCAGACTAGGTTGAACTGCTGAATATTTTCCTTAGGACAGGATACCTAACATCCTGGTCCAGGAAAATTGTATTACCTCTTTCTCCTCCCTTTCCCAATGAGCTTGGTGTTAGAATTCTGAGACTGAAATGATCTCCAATTTCAGTACCCAACTGAATGAAAATGCAATGTAAAATACAAATATCAATTAGTTCAATTACATATCAAATATGTGACTCCTTTTTTTTAAGTATAAGCTGAAAAGCTTCACAAGGCACTGGAAGAAAAAGAATACTCAGCAATAAGTTAAGCCACTTAGAAAAGCTTATTGACCTACACAAAGTAAGGATTTTCCCTTGGTGTTACATTTTTATGTGGAAATAAGATATTTTTTTTAATAAGGAAAGACAATTTAATAAAGTATATTCTGAAATACATGGTCTTGATATTACTCTGAATTTATTATAACTAGGTTTAATTCAGAAGCATTGTAAAAACATAATTTTGCAATAATAAACCATGATGTGGGAAGGTATTTTATCTCATAATATAATACTCATCTGATTTTCAGGAAGAAAAAAGAAAGTTCAATGTACTTATCTAATAATTGAATCTAGTGTTTCACAAGATGGTTTTTCATAGCATTTCAATAAATATTTATCAGATAAATAAAATGAATGTGTTTCTTTGGGATTTTACATAGCTATCAATATGCTAATATGAGCACACACTGTCTTCAAGACCTTTGCATTTGCCATTACTCCTTGGGAAAGCTTTTCTTGGAAGAGAAAGATGTGTAGCGTTTCCAAAATCACTCTGACAAAGAAAATATTTTCTTGGAAAAATGTTAAAATTTCTCAAATATTGTTCTATAGGGGCCACGCTTGGAAATGCTGCCATAAAGATACCAACTCATACAATAGTTACCACCATCATTTCAACATAACAATAATATACAGTCCTAACTATAAGTGCTGAAAGTTGTATCTATTTGTTTACTGATGTGCCCAAATATCTGAGAAATCATTTAGTTCAAAATATTGGTTGAGCAATTAGCCAAAAGAATACTGACTGGTAAATTTAATCATTTTCATATTTAAATGATGAGTCCTCTATTTAATACTTATTTTTAGAGCTCGTAATCTCTTGAAAATTCAATATTAGCCACCAGAGGGTGTGAGCAGTGGCTGGCAACCCCAATTGCCCCTGAGGACTTCTCCACTTCCCCCTGCTCCTGAGGGGTGATTGGGGCAGTAGCTGTCTCTCACACCTGCTGGTGGCACCAGCTCCACTCACAGTCTCGCGGCCCACAGGTCCTTTCAAGGTGCATGAATTCATGCACTGGGCCCCTAGTCACTATATAAATATGCTGAACTATTATGCAGCTGTAAAGAAAACACCCTTTCTAAGATTTAATGATCTAGACAATGTTAATAATTATGTCAGTAAAAAAAATACCACAATTTACAATACTATAAAAATAATAATCTCAAGTTAGCTTAAAGCATCTCATAATATTTTAAAAACCTAATTAATACATATTTGAAACAGTTGTGTTAAACTGCTTTTTAATCAGTTGGAAAAGACCTTGCTTACTTTTATCTCCAGTTGTCCTTACTAGTAATGAGAGTGCAAATAGCCACTAAATAGCAAAGTACTGTTTAAGTTATTTTTCTGTCTAAAATACATGAACAAAACTATTTGTAACATTTGAAGTAAAGAGTAGAAAATATTTAAGTTGGCATGCTGTCAAACAATACAATGGAAAGAAATTTGCATAGCTAAGCCTCTCAGACTCTTTTGCATTGCTCTGACATAAAACCAAGAGCTATGAGCTTAACATATCAATATATTCAAAAATATTTACATTGGAGAATTGACACAATAATAAATCATATCCTCCCTTACGGCTTTTTATTAAAACATTTACTCCATGTGCAACACCTAGATTAGAAAAAGAAAATGCACCTATACCCCCTTCACTTAGAAGATATATGAAGTTAATAAATGGCTCCCAAAGATTAGCAGACAGCAATGCAGATAATAGGAGGAAGGCTATTCATCTACTTCTAAAGATTCCAATTTATTTTATTTATTATCTTTGCAGCTTTAGGGTCGCTGTCTTAGATAATGAGAGTCAGAATAAATTGGAATCTTAGAATCCTACATTTGTTAAATCAGGGCCTATCAAAGGGAACAAATGAGGTATTTTTGTTCTTATAGTCAGCATCCAGATGCACAATGCCAAGGGCCAGGTAATTCCATGTTTCCAACACTTAGGGAGAAAGAGTTGTAGAGAACATTGAGGAGTCTAGAGTCGGATTGGTGGCCATGAGGTCATCTGTTTACAAAGTGAACATAAAAAGAAAACTTTCCCCCAGTGTTTTAGAAGAAATAAGGAAATAGTCATTTGAAGAGCCAAAATTAAATTTTAAAAAATGGAAATACAACTCTAAATAATAATATGAAATATATGACAAATTCTTTTCAGAGCGATTTTGGAAATGCTACACATCTTTCTCTTCCAAGAAAAGCTTTCCTCAATTATTAGATAAGTACACTGAACTTTCTTTTTTCTTCCTGAAAATCAGATGAGTATTATATTATGAGATAAAATACCTTCCCACATCATGGTTTATTATTGCAAAATTATGTTTTTACAATGCTTCTGAATTAAACCTAGTTATAATAAATTCAGAGTAATATCAAGGCCATGTATTTTCTTTAATTTAAGGAGATAATGTTTTAATGATGGGAGATATTTTTGCCTCAGTGAGCTTGATGCTTTTATATTTTTATTGTAGGGAATCCTATCTAATAAAAGAAAAACATGCAAATTGACCATAACCCCAAACGCTTCCCATTGGCTAATCAAGGCGATATGCAAATTAACTGCCAACCAAGATGGTGGCCAGCAGCCAGGCAGCTGAAGCAAACAGGAGGCTTGCTTGCTCCAGTGATGGAGGAAGCCAAGGTTCCC
>NW_006287706.1:1956625-1960231 GCF_000327345.1 Myotis davidii
AAAAAACAGTTTCTTAAGAATAGAGATGGGCGAGGGTAAGGGGAAGAGATCAACCGAAGGACTTGTATACATGTATATAAGCCAAACCAATGGACATGGACAACAGGGGGATGGGAACATGAGTGTGTGTGCGGGGGGAGGTTGAAGGTTAATGGGGGGGGAATAAGGACACATTTGTAATACCTTAACTAATAATAATAAAAAAAAGAATCAAAAAAAATGTAAATAGAATATTTATGGAACATGAATATCTAATTGTATAACTCATATGAGAAAAAAACAGCAAATACACTAAAAATAGTGCCTCATCAGCTATTAAACCAAAATATCTATAATAATAAAAGCATAATATGCTAATTAGACCGGACATCCTTCTGGATGATCTTCCAGATGAAGCAGGGGCTGCAAGGGAAGCCTGAGTCTGGGTGCCGAGGGAAGTTGGTGCTGGCAGCTGGGGGAAGGAAGGTCTACTCTTGCATGAATTTTGTGCATCAGGCCTCTAGTGTAGTTATAATAAATGAACAGTATGAATTTAAATGGGAATTGCCAAAGATGTAAAGGGAGCAGCAGAGTATAAATTTCATTAAAAAATTACAAACTGAAAAGAAAAAGAAAACTTTCCCCTAGTGGGGGAGGGGCCATGGGTGATTGGCCAAAGTGCCCCACCCCTGAATGGGGTCAAGGGGCGATTGGGGGTCAGTGGTGGGGGGAGGCGCTGGGGGAAGTTGGCCGACCAACCCCACTCCCAATTGGCATGGGGGGCCGATAGGGGATGGAACTGGCTGGGTGAGGGACCATGGGTGGTTGGCCAGCCAGCCCTGCCCCTAATTGAAGTGTAGGGGGGCAATCTTGGGTGGGGCCGGCTGGGGGGAGGGGCTGTGGGCCAATCAGGGTGATGGGGTCCATTGGGGGAGGGGGCCGGCTCAGGAGAGGGCGCTTGGGAGGTTGGCCGGGCATCCCCCAGCCCTGATTGGGCCGGTTCACTGGCCAGAGTGTGCATCATAGCAACTGGTTGTCCCAGTTGTTCCGGTGTTCTGGTCACTGGCTTTTTATATATATAGACTAGAGGCCTGGTGCACAATAATTTGTGCACTGGCAGGGGCATCCCTCAGCTCAACCTGTGCCCTCTCACAGTCTGGGACCCCTGGGGAGATAACCACCTACTGGCTTAGGCCTGCTCCCCTGATGGCAGATGACAGGCCCAATCCCGCAGTGTCTGCCCCATCTCCCCCGGTCACTGATGGCAGGCCCGGGGCCCACGCTGGGGCAGGCAGCATCTCAGGATTGAGCTGCCGCCTGCTCCACCTGCCCCGCTACAAGCATGGTGCTGCTGCCAGCCCCCCACCCTGCCCCACACAGGACAGGCCCAGAACCTGTGCTGGGGCGGCCAGCAGCTGGGGATCACGCTGCTGCCAGCCCCAGATGGGGTGGCACAGTGGCATCTGCCTGCAGTATGCAAATTAGCTGCCATATTTGTTGGCAGTTAATTTGCATATTGTGCTGATTAGCTGATGGGAGGCATAGCGAAGGTACGGTCAATTACCATGTTTGTCTATTATTAGATAGAATGGTGCTAATTGTAAGTTGGATCTGTAAATTTGTGTGATCTCCCTTGTTTTTATAGCTTACTGAGAAATTTTTATTATGCAATGAAGTTATCAAATGCTTTTCCTATATCTATTAAATCATCCTATCTCTTCTTATTTTATCGATAATATGTCAAGTTAATGGTTTTTCATATTTACACCAATCTGCCTTTCTGGAATACACCCAATCTGGTCATGATATATTAGCTTACTACATCATTGGACTTAACTTCCTAATACCTTGATTGATCCAGGAACTTCCACATTAAACTAATTAAATGTTCCCAGAAGAAAACATCCAATCATATGTTTAATATTTTTATAGAATTGAAGAATTTTATCTTTCAAATTAAAAATTCAACATAATTCCCAACTCAAGAAATGAGAAATACAATTATACCAAAATTCATCATTGCAAAATTTAAGAGCACTAAAAACAAAATATCCACAAAACTGTAAGAGAGGAGGATAAAAAGCTCAGAATCAGATGAACAGGAATGGTTTCTGACTTTACAACAATGACATAGTAAGGTAAATGACAATCGAGCAATGCCTTCAAATTACTGAACCAAAGTTATTGCCAACCTAGTATTATTTGTCCAGTCAGACTTTTATTCAACATAATAGCAAAAAAATGAGATGGTGTTATGAAGGGAAAATCTAAAGCAACAGTTGTTTTTCCTCTCTGTCATTTTTTTGCTATTCCAGTTATATGATGAAGCAACTGGGCCATTTGACCTGTGTTTTTTCCAGTCTCAATTTTTCTATCTGTACATTTGTGGTGCAGTTCAACATGTTGTCTGAAATTCATGCAAATTGGCATCTGGATAAAGATACTTGACTAAATCCAATGTCTTTGACAAGAAAAAATAGAGCACTTCTATGGGGTCCTGTCATCAGAGAGCACAGAATCTGGTTGCTTCCTTTTCTGATGCTAGCAGAAGGTGATGCTCAGGCCTGGATCCTTTATTCAATTAATGAATGAATCAATTCAGTGAGGTTGTAAAAAGGCAATATTCACATTCTATAATTTTTTGTATTAGTTGTAATAATTTTTAATAAGATAGTTTTCTTCTATTTGGTTACACAATAGAGTTGTGCTTGTGGAAAAAGGAAGATAAATGCTCAGTTCTTTCTTTTATTTAACCTGTTTTCAAGATAATAAATTTTGTTCCTCTGTTTTAAAAATGTGACCAGTTGGGGTTTTAAAAATATATTGTTATAAACTCAAGGATGAAAAAGCTTTAGGTTTCAATCTAATCTAATTCTTATCTTTTTTTAAACTCAAATTACTCAAACTTTAGCAAGTAGACTTTTTAAGTTACCACCTAAGTCTTTTTGATATCATCATGATATTTTTGATAGATTTTTGATACCTAATATGTCAAGATATTCCAGGTTCATGTTACATTAATTGCTCTAAAATCAGGCATCTATCAAAGCAGCCCTGACCAGTTGTAATGAGAAGTGATATTTCAATTTGGCAATCTACGTACAAGGCATGCTGCTTTGATCTTTGTTTCCTTTTCAGTAGACAGATTGGGATATAGATAAATATAAATTCATAGATCAAATACCTCATGAGTTAATAATATTTCCAATTTGGATGCAGAACAAGAAGGTTATTTCCTAATTTCATCTGCTTTACTTTGTATCTTCTTTCGTCCATACTGAGGATCATGATTCTGAAGAACACAGATGATGGAATTAGAATATTTCATAATTGTTTTGTTTCATTCTATATGAAAAATGCAAATCTTTCAGATTAATCAACACTAGTATGAATAATTAAAGCAGTTATGATTTTTCCATATGACATTAAATGCTTTTTTTTCATTTTTATAATTATATTAGAGGCCAGGTGCACAAAATTTTGTGCACTTGGGAGGGTCCCTCAGCCTGGCCTGTGCCCTCTCATAGTCTGGGAACCCTCAGAGGATGACCACCTGCTGCCTTAGGCCTGCTCCCCGGGGGATTGGGCCTAAGCTAGCAGTCAGACATCCCTCTGGCAGCCCGGCAG
>NW_006287707.1:0-227 GCF_000327345.1 Myotis davidii
TGGATAGGCTCCTAGGACAATTAGGCATAGGAAGTGCCCACCCTGGTGTGGTTTCCATGCCTGGTCTGTGGCCGGCATGTGGTTTCCATAGAACCATCCTCATGCCTGGTCTGTGACCGGACAACCCAGGGGTCCAGACTGCCTGTCACCACTTGAGCCAGTGCCTGAAAAAGAGCTCAATGCCAAGAGATGGCTTCAAGGCATACTGTGTTTAATTTTCCAGTTAT
>NW_006287708.1:0-783 GCF_000327345.1 Myotis davidii
GCCTGCACTCTGGCCCTCACGCCCTTCTATTGCCATGGTTGGTGTCGGGAGTTGCTGCCTGTCCTTAGAACCTGCCTTCCAGCACTCCCATCGCCATGGCGGGGGGTCCGGGGATGCTGACTGGCCTGCGTTCTGGCCTCACGCCCTCCGATCGCTATGGCAATTGCTAGAAGCAGGCCAGCCAGCAACCCCGGCTCCCAGGGTTCCGCAGTTGCTGCCTGACCTGCAACACCGCCCTCCTGTCCTCCGATCGCCATGGCCATTGAGGGACCCAGGCCATCCTGCCCTTCGATTGCCATGGCAGGGGTCCGGGGTTGTGGCCTGGGTTGCACTCGGGACCTCCCGTCCTTGATCGCCATGATGGAGGTCCAGGGTTGCTGCCTGGCCTGAGGCCACCCCTCCCATCCTTCATGTGCCATGGTGGAGTTCCTCGGTTGCTGTCTGGCCTGTGACACGGCCCTCCAGCCCTTCGATTGCCATGCCGGGGGTCCTGGGTTGTGGCCTGGGGGGCCCTCTTTCCATCCCGCCCTCGATCGCCATGGTGGGCATCCGGGGTTGATGCCAGGCCAGCGCCCCATCCCTCCTGCCTTTGATTTCCATGGTGGGGGTCTGTGGTGGCTGCCTGGCCTGCACCCCGCCCTCCCAACCTATGATCAATAAGGTAGGTGTCGGGGGTTGATGCCTGGGTTGCGTGTCGGCCCTCCCGCCCTTCGATGGCCATGGTGAGGGTATGGGGTTGCTGCCTGGCCTGCGACTAGGCCCTCTGGACCTTCGATTGCCATG
>NW_006287708.1:1770-3131 GCF_000327345.1 Myotis davidii
GGACACTCTTCCCTGGCTGTCCCTGTGGCATCCACCTGACATTCATTCTTGGCTACACATTCAAGAACCACTTGAGAAGCTGATTTCAAAGATCACTCAACAATATGCTAAGATTCTAATCACAGTCAACTCCCAGTTTGTCTTTTTTTTCTTCTTCTTCTTCAATTTCAACCATGGCGGGGGTCTGGGGTTGTGGCCTGGGTTGCACTCTGGACCTCCCGTCCTTGATCGCCATGATGGAGGTCCAGGGTTGCTGCCTGGCCTGCGGTCCAGCCCTCCCGTCCTTCATGTGCCATGGTGGGGGTCTGCGGTTGCTGCCTGGCATGCAACACGACCCTCCTGCCTTGAGATTGCCATGCCAGGCGTCCTGGGTTGTGGCCTGAGTTGCCCTCTCGCCCTTCCGCCCTCGTCGCCATGGGGGCGGGGGGTGGTCTGGGGTCGATGCCTGGCCTGCGCCCTGGCCCTCCCACCCTCTGATCGACATGGCGATCACTGGAAGCAGGCCAGCCAGCAAACCCGGCACCGGGTGTTCGTGGTTGCTGCCTGGCCCGCAATATGGCACTCCCGCCCTCCAATCGCCATGACAATCGAGGGACGCAGGCCATCCCGCTCTTCGATTTCCATGGTGGGAGTCTTCGGTAGCTATCTGGCCTGCACCCCGGCCCTCCTGCTCTTCGATTGCCTTGTGGGGGTCTGTGGTTGATGGATGGCCTGCGCTCTGGCCCTCCAGCCCTCCGATGGCCATGGTGGGGTTCCAGGGTTTCTGACTGCCAGCGCTCTGGCCCTCCTGCCCTCAATCTCCATGGTGGGGGTCGGGATTCCTGCCTGGCCAGCGCTCTGGACCGCCCGCTCTTCTATTGCCATGGCGGGTGTCCGGAGTTGCTGCCTGTCTTGTGCACGGGCCCTCCAGCCCTCCATGCCATGGCAGGGGGTCCGGGGTTGCTGCCTAGCCTGCGCTCTGACCTTCCCGCCCTCCGATCACCATGGAGATCGCTAGAAGCAGGCCAGCCAGCAACCCCGGCACCCGGGATTCTGTGGTTGCTGCCTGGCGTGCAACACCAACCTCCCGCCCTCCGATTGCCATGGCAATCGACGGATGCAGGACATCCCACGCTGCGAATGCCATGGCAGGGTCCACGTTTGTTGCCTGTCCTGCGCTATGTCCCTCCCGCCCTCCGATCAACATGGTGATCGCTGGAAGCAGACCAGCCAGTAACCTCAGCATCCGGGGGTCCGCGGTTGCTGACTGGCGTGCAACACCGCCCTCCCGCCCTCCGATCGGCATGGTGATCAAAGGGCCCATGCCATCCCGCCCTTCTATTGCCACTTTGGGGGTTCAGGGTTGATGCATGGGCTGTGCT
>NW_006287708.1:3724-4304 GCF_000327345.1 Myotis davidii
TGCGTTCTGGCCTCCCGCTCTCCAATGTCCCCTCCCTGGCGCTCCCACCCTTCGATTGCCATGCTGATCGAGGGATGCAGACCATCCCACCATTCGATTGCCATGTTGGGGATCCTGTGTTGCACCCTGGCCTGTGCTCCGGCCCTCCTGCCCACAATTGCTTTTGTGCGCTTCCGGGTTGCAGCCTGGCCTGCGCCTCAGCTATCCCGCCCTTTGGTTACCATGGCAGGGGAACGAGGTTGTGGCCTGGGCTGCGCTCCTTCCCTCCCTCCCTCGATCGCCATGTTGGGTGTCCGGGTTGCTGCCTGACCTGCGTTCTGGCCCTTCCGCCCTCTGATCGCCATGGCATCGCCAGAAGCAGGCCAGCCAGCAACCCAGGCACACAGGGTTCCGAGGTTGCTGGCTGGCCTGCAACAATGCCCTCCTGCCCGCAAATCGCATGGTGCTCGAGGGGCCCAGGCCATCCCGCCCTGTGAATGCCATGGTCTGGTTCCGTGGTTGCTGCCTGGCCTGCGCTTTGTCCCTCCCGCCCTCCTATCAACATGGAAATCGCCGGAAGCAGACCAGCCAGCAACCCCAG
>NW_006287709.1:0-543 GCF_000327345.1 Myotis davidii
AACCACTCTCCTGTCTGCCTGATCACCCCTAACTGCTCTCCTGACTGCCTGATGGCCCCTAACCACTCCCCTGACTGTCTGATCACCCCTAAACACTCGCCTGCCTGCCTGATCACCCCTAACCCCTCGCCTGCTTGCCTGATTTCCCCTAACCACTCGCCTGCCTGCCTGATCGCCCCTAACCACTCGCCTGCCTGCCTGATCGCCCCTAACCACTCGCCTGCCTGCCTGATCGCCCCTAACCACTCGCCTGCCTGCCTGATCGCCCCTAACCACTCGCCTGCCTGCCTGATCGCCCCTAACCACTCGCCTGCCTGCCTGATCGCCCCTAACCACTCACCTGCCTGCCTGATCGCCCCTAACCACTTACCTGCCTGCCTGATCGCCCCTAACTGCCTCTGCCTCAGCCCCCACCACGGCAGCATCGTCCAGAATGGCGTCCAGAAGGTTGTTCGACTGTCGGTCTAATGAGCATATGAGACTGTTATTATTATAGATTTATTGGTTTTTACCCTCATCTGAGGATATTTTTCCCATTGATTT
>NW_006287710.1:0-573 GCF_000327345.1 Myotis davidii
TTAGTTCTTCCTTGAATGCTTGGTAAAACTCCCGTGTAAAGCCATCTGGCTCCGGGCTTTTGTTTGCTGGAAGCTTTTTGATGACTGCTTCAATTTCTTCTATAGTTATCAGCATATTCAGATTTTTAAATTCTTCCTGATTGAGTTTTGGAATGTTGTATTTTTTTAGGAATATGTCCATTTCCTCCATGTTGTCTAGTTTGTTGGAATAGAGTTGTTCATAGTATTTTTTAACAATCATTTGTATTTCTGTGAGGTCTGTTGTTATTTTGCCTCTTTCATTTCTGATTTTGTTTATTTGGGTCCTCTCTCTTTGTTTCTTGGTAAGCCTTCCTAGAGGTTCATCAATCTTGTTTATCCTTTGAAAGAACCAACTCTTGGTTTCATTGACCTTTTGTATGGTCTTTTTGGTCACTAGATCATTTATTTCTGCTTTGATCTTTATTACTTCCTTCTGGATACTGTGGGCTTTTCTTGTTGCTTTCTTTCTAATTCTTTAAGTTGCAAGGTTAGATAATTTCTTACCAGTTTTCTTGTTTCTTGAGGTAGGCCTGTAGAACTATGAACTTCCCT
>NW_006287711.1:0-214 GCF_000327345.1 Myotis davidii
CAGGAGGTGGAAACTGCGGGTGCTGGATTTAAGCAATGTGGGTGCCAACTTCTGGAGACAGCACCCGGAATTACTCACCGACAGGACCAGTGGCTGTGCACAGCTCCAGCCCAAACATGGAGCACCCCTCGGCTCCCTTGGAGGTGTTCCTAGACCCTTACTTCAGTGAAAGGAATGGCAATAAGTTTTTCATGTACATCATCCAATGGGCCCA
>NW_006287712.1:0-2417 GCF_000327345.1 Myotis davidii
GTTTGTAACTCTGCACACTACTGAGTCATTGTTTAATATTTTGGAAAGAGTCAGATGCTGTTAGTATTTATTCTACAATGGCCTGGGTTTACATCTTTGAAATCTGGAGACTCAATGGTTCACTCTCTTAAGCAAAAAAATATATATATATAAAATCTTCCTCTTCAAGCTGTCATACATAAACACAATAGAATACAACTCAGCCTTAAAGATGAATTAAATCTTACTTTTACGACAGTATGGATGGACCTAGAGTGTATAATGCTAAGTAAAATAAGTCAGACAGAGAAAGACAAATACTATATGATTTCACTTACATGTACCATCTAATGAACAAGAGAAACAAACAAAATAAAAATAGACCCATAGATTCAGGCACACAGTTGTAGGCTAGTTGAAAAAGGTGAAGGGCTTAAGCAGGACAAAAAATGGTAGTTATAGATTAGTCACAAAGATGTAGAGTATAACATATAGAATATAGTCAATAATATCGTGATAACTATGTGTGGGACCAGGTGGGCCCTTGAAGCAGCATGAAGACCACTCTATAAAGTATATAATTTTCTAAGCCCTTTGCTATACTTCTGAAACTAATACAAAATAATATTGAATACAATCTGTAATTGAAAAAAAATTTAAATTTAAAATCCCTTCCTTTTTAGCTAAACCTGCCATCCTCATTTGTCTTCTATGAAGAAAAGCTCTTTCTAAAAGGAATATGTAAGGAAAAGATTCGCGTTTGAGGGAGAAGATCATTGGATATTTCAAATACCTTCTATCTCAAAGTCAGCTCCTCTAAGCTGATTTTGCCTGTGACTTTGCTATTCCCAGAGAACTGATAGCACCAAAGTGAATGTTAGGAATCTTTCCTCAATTAAGATGACTAAGTCTGCCCTTATATCTTCATGTTAATTTTAAGGCTCCCAGTCATTCCTATCTATGCCAGATGGTACAGTTTGAAATTCAATTTGCATTGAATTATTCCACATGCCAAGTTTAAACTTCAGGTTTGGTGGCCAGAAGTCTTTATCACTGGCTGTAACAGATAAGGGATATTTTAGTTTAATCCTGGAAGCTTTCTGCTCCCTTTCCAAAAATGTGAGTGCTGTAGCAAAATCATGAGTAAAATTTTATCCACAATGAAAGAATTGGTGATGTATTTTAATAATCTTCAAAATATTAAAAACAGAGCTAACATAATTTGATCTTTCCATATGATCTTCTATACAAGAAGCTGCTTAGAAATGCCCTAAATGGAACTCATATACACTGCTACTGGGGATATAAATTGATGCAGCCACTATAGAAAAAATTATGGAGAATCTTCAAAATATTAAAAACAGAGCTAACATAAGACCTAGCAATCCCTCTTCTGGGTAACTACCCGAAATTTTTAAAAATATTTATTCATAAACAGGCATGTAACCCTATGTTCATTTCAGCATTATTCACAATAGCCAAGACATGAAAACAACCTAAGTTCCTTTGATGAGTGATTGGATAAAGAATTTGTGGAAATCATGTACAGTGGAATGCTTTTGGACCATAGAAATGATGAAATACTGCCATATGGATCAACATACTTGGTAGATGGATGGTGAGAGTATCATTCTAAATAAGTTGAGTCAGACAAAAAAGGACAACAACCATATGACTTCACCCATACGTGGGACATAAAACAGAAACAACAAATAAAGCAAACCAAAAAATAATAGACAACAGTATGGTGGTTACCAAAGGGAAAGGGGGTTTGGGGAGGATGAAGAAGGTAAAGGGGTCAAATATATGATGATGAAGAGAGATTAGACTTTGGAAGGTTAGAATACAATGCAATATACAGATGATACAAACCTACAGGGGACCAATGATGTGAACATGATTAAAAGTGAGTCTTACACAGGCAGGCAATACAAACTGAATTGCTAAAAAATGGCAGAAACATTGTTGAGGGCAGTTTTTCCCCCAATTGTATTGCGTAGGCTTTGTGAAGCAGTTATTTATTAAAGGTACCCTACCACCATGGCTGATATGCTGAAAATAAATATTTATATGAATGATTTATAATAATAAAAGTGTAATATGCTAATTAGACCAGGCAGCCAAATGACCTCCCGGACGTCATTCCAGACATTCTTCTGGATGACCTTCCGGATGAAGCCTGGTGGCAGGGGCAAGGCAGAGGCAGGTAGGGGCAATCAGACAGGCAGACAGAGGGGTTAGGGATGATCGGGCAGGCAGACAAGAAGTTAGGGAAGATCAGGCAGGCATGCACAGTGGTTAGAGGTGATCAAACAGGCAGGCCAGCAGTTAGGAGTGATCATGCAGGCAGGTGAGCAGTTCGGGATATCAGGCATGCAGGCAGAGGTGGCTAGGGGCAATCAGGAAGGCAGGCAGAATGGTTAGGGGCGATCAGGCAG
>NW_006287713.1:0-434 GCF_000327345.1 Myotis davidii
GGAGTCCTGGGCTGGGAGCAAATGCGCAAACACAGGGAACTGGTCCTGCTCACAATGCCTGCTCCAGGAGCCAAGGGCAGGGAGCAAACACGCGAACACCAGGAACTGATCCTATGCACACTGCAGGCTTTGGAACCCTGGGCAGGGACCAATTGCGAGAACACAGGGAATTTGTCCCGCTTAGCACAGGCCCAGGGACCCCGATTCTCTGGGCAGAAGGCAGCACCAAGCACCAGTGAGTTGACTGTGTTTCTTATCACCTGTGCCTGGGATCCCTGATTCCCTGTGAATTCAAACTAAGAGCCAGTGACTCTAATTCCTAGTGGAAGGGCCCACAGGGACCCTGATTCTCAAGGCAAGGTCGCGCGAAACAACAGAGACTCTGATATTGGATTCTTGGCGAACTCTGACTCCTGGTGCACGCTAGGGGGCTC
>NW_006287714.1:0-226 GCF_000327345.1 Myotis davidii
GCAAAATCTGGAGGTATGGCTAATGAGTACTTCAAGGGAAACTGATAGTATTAAATGCTTATATTTTAATTTTTATTAAATAAAGCATATCTTTGTTGATTTCAGAGAGGAAAGGAGAGAGACAGAAAGATCAATGATGAGAGAGAATTATTGATCGGCTGCCTCCTGCATGCCCACTATTTGGGATTAAGCACACCACCTGGGCATGTGCCCTTGACCAGAATCA
>NW_006287715.1:0-841 GCF_000327345.1 Myotis davidii
TCAGGGGAAAAAATAAATGCCTATGTTTTTTATACATTTCTAGATGATGCCACCTATATTTTTAACTAGATGTTTTATTTTGAGATAAGTATAGATTCATGTACAGTTGTAAGAAAATTACAAAAATCCCATATACCCTTTACTAAATTTCTCCAAATGCTAGCATTTTGCAAAACTATAGTACAATAGCATTTCACGAATTTTTTAATTGTGTTATATCTCTCTCTGTCTCCAGTAATTTTCTTTGCACTGAAGACTACCTTATTTGACATTAATATAGCTACTCTTGCTATCTTTTAATTAAAGTTTATATGCTATATCTTTTTCATCTTTTAACGTTCAACAAATTTATAACATTACATTAAGTTCTGTAATAATTAAGATTTGTATTTCTATTTTTGTTTTCAAGTTACATACAAACTATGTCTTAAGCTTGTACATTTACAAATTAAGTACTTGGTGGAGGAATATGCAAACAAATAATAGTACAATGACAAGTACAAAAACAATATAAAGGATGGGCAAAAAAGGAATTTAAAATTTCAAAGTGGGCATGAGTAAATATGAAACAAAAAGATCCTCATAGTCAACTACATTTGCTTATGAATAAGTTAAAATGTCCCGAACAATTAGAATAAAGGGCGGCATGTCACAATAACTTTGAAACATGAATTAGTTGATGAATTCTATAGTTACAGGTATGCAGTTGGTCATTAAAGTACATTTTTCACATAAACTTAAATTAAAAAGAGCAGGAAAGAAAAGGTCATGAGTGTTCAGTCTAGCAATGAATGTTCCACGAGCTCTTTAGATGTCTGTGTGGGAGGAGGACACACCTGCA
>NW_006287716.1:0-284 GCF_000327345.1 Myotis davidii
ACTCCTGGAAGCTATCAAGGGAGAGATCAACAACAACACATTCATAGTAGGGGACTTAAACACACCACTGACATCATTGGATAAATCCTCTAGACAAAAAAATAAGTGAAGAAACAACAATCCTAAATGACTCACTAGATCAGATGGACATAATTGACAACTTCAGAACATTTCACCCTAAAGCCACAGAGCATACGTTCTCCTAAAGTGCACAT
This sequence comes from Myotis davidii, assembly GCF_000327345.1. Classification (NCBI taxonomy): domain Eukaryota; kingdom Metazoa; phylum Chordata; class Mammalia; order Chiroptera; family Vespertilionidae; genus Myotis; species Myotis davidii. Next base: position 216 of record NW_006287716.1, read on the forward strand.
GGGACATGTTCAAAAATAGACCACATATAGGGTCAAAAGCAAAGTCTCCCCAAATTCAAGAGGATTGAA
>NW_006287717.1:0-252 GCF_000327345.1 Myotis davidii
TGAGCCTGTAAATCTTTCACCCATGGAATATTCTCTTCCTGAGAGCATCAGCCCTAATCCCTCAGCCAGTGCCTGGAGTAGCAGCCCAGGCCGTGGGCACAGCCAGGACTGTGGACATTTCATGGCATTTCCACTCCCACTCCAGCTGCCTAACAACTCTGCACTGCTCCCCTCACCCACCTCCCCCGTTACCCCATCAGGGCGCCGTGCACAGGAGGAGACACTGGTTTTCCCATGCACATTGGGAACTGG
>NW_006287718.1:0-361 GCF_000327345.1 Myotis davidii
TACACCAAAAGGCTGTGGGTTCGATTCCTGGTCGGGGCACATAAATTCTATTACTAATCAAAACACATACTGGAGGCACCAATTGATCTCTCTCTCTCTTTCTCTCTCTCTCTCTCTCTCTCTCTCTCTCTCTTTTCTCCCTCTCTCTCTAAAATGCTAGTAAATAAACAAAACATATTCTCATGTAAGGTTTTTTTTTTTTTAAAAAAATAGTATCTGTAAAAAATACTTTAAAAAATACCAAGACTATTACTGAATGGACAAAGAATACAACTGAAGACGGAAGAGTTGATAAATGTAAGCTTGAAGTCATAAGTAATTGAAATACTTTTATTTTTTCTTTATTGATTAAAGTATTACA
>NW_006287719.1:0-488 GCF_000327345.1 Myotis davidii
GCATCTCTCAGATGATTAGTGACTTTGACCATGCTTTCATATGTGTCTGGCTGGCCTTCTGCATGTCCTCTTTCAAAAACTGGAACTTTTACCATTTGCAACAGCATGGATGGAACTGGAGAGCATTATGCTAAGGGAAATAAGCCAGTTGGAGAAAGATAAATATCACATGCTCTCACTCTTATGTAGGATATAATGATCAATATAATTTGATGAACAAAAATAGATCCAGAGACAAATGGCAGGAGAGGTGTGTGTGTGGGAGGTTAGAGTGCAACCAAAGGACTTGTATGCATGCATATTAGCATAACCAATAGACACAGATACTAGGGCAGTGGGGGCTTTCCCGGGTTGGGAATGGCTGGGGGAGGGGGGTTGTCAATCAGGGGGAAAAAAGACATATGTAAAACTTTAGACAATAAATAAAAAAGGAAATACTTTAATATCACTATTCTCTCTTTCTCTATAATAGAAGATTCAACCAAATT
>NW_006287720.1:0-436 GCF_000327345.1 Myotis davidii
AAAGAGCTAATATCAAATGGTCATTACACCCTCGGACCCTCATGCCCTCGCGCCTTCTAAGCCAGGCTGGGTACCTGAGGACAGGTCAGGGGACATGAGACTACACTCCCTGCCTGAGTACCAGGTTGGGGGACCTGAGGCTGCACCTCCTGCCCTGCGGGGCTTGATGGGGGGGGGGCCAGCCAGCTCAGGGTCTCGTGTGATTTCAAGGCTCACATGGGTAGGTGAGGACTTGACTCTGGGTCTCACAGCACGCCCCAGACTCTGACAGGAGGCAGATTTTCATATACAGTTTACTAATTTTCTGTCATCTCTGACACTTCTATTATAGAGAAAGGGCAAATAGCAATATTAAAATATTTCCTCTAGTTATTTTCAAGAATTTCATGCACTGGCCAACTAGTAGCTTATATGAAGGAGTTCAGATGTATGAGTG
>NW_006287721.1:0-242 GCF_000327345.1 Myotis davidii
TAATCTGAACAATAAAGATTCAATTAAAAAAAAAAAAAGACTTGCAACCAGGGGCACAACAGACAGCAGCAGCTCATCCGGGCTCACCCCCTGACCCTGTCTCCAAGGCCCCCTTTCCTCTGACTTGTCAGTGAGCTAACAGCAGCCCCACCAGGGTTCGGTTCCAGAGCCAAAGCAGAGCACTGCCTAGGCTAGTGATGGCGAGCCTCTGACACGGTGTCAGACGTGACACGCGAACTCAT
>NW_006287722.1:0-533 GCF_000327345.1 Myotis davidii
CCTGTGGCCTTGGGAAATTTATCAGATAGAATGAAATTTATCAGATAGCTTTTAGCTTCAGGATTGTTTTGGTGGTTCAGTGATGTCATCAGGATCCCAGGTGTTGCCCCTTATTCAGCTATGAGGTTGTCATGCTTATGTCTGCTGTCCTCATAAGCGAATTAGTGATGGCTCTAAAGCATGCTATTCTCACATGACAGTATGTGAAGGCCAAAGGGTCGCTTTGCTCAATTTTAAATGTTTTGTTAAAGTCTAGTTGGCACACATTATATTACTTTCAGCTGTATGACATAGAAGTTTGACTTTTACATATCTTATGATGTGTTCACCATGATAAGTCTAGTTACCATCTGTCACCATACCATGCTATTACAGTACTAGAGGCCAGGTGCATGAAATTCATGCATGGGGGGAGGGGGCATGTCCCTCAACCCAGCCTGCACTCTCTGCAATCTGAGACCCCTCAAGAGACTTCTGACTGCCCCTTTAGGCTGCCCCTGGGATTGTGAGAGGGATGTCTGACTGCCCCTTTA
>NW_006287723.1:0-1472 GCF_000327345.1 Myotis davidii
CATATTACTTCCTTCCTAGTTTGCTGCCGGCCTGGCCTTTTCTTTCCTTAAGCCCTGTTTTCCTCTGGGGTGTTCCCACAGTTAATAACTTTCTGGGCTGCCTCTACCAGCTGTGACTGATTCATTCCTTCAAATCCTTCTAATTTTTGGAGCTTCCTTTTCTAAGTGCTGCCTTTTAAGCCGCCCCCAAAACCTCCAACAGAACACGGTGAAAAGTGTCCAAGGAGGCCTTGGGTCTCATTGGGGTGCAGGGAGGCACAAGGAGGCACAGGGAAATTTCCCTCCTTGCGCCTACTCAAAATAACCCCTCAGGGGATGAGATGCAATTACAACCCCGGTGAGCAGAGGGTGCAGAAGATGGGAGGCAGATAGGAGGCAGGGAGCTCGATGCAGGTCCCCAGATGACCAGTGGAGGTGCTCCTGCCACGGGGAAAAGGCATTTTCATCTGGCAGCCCCTTTCTCTCTGTTCCCACTGGGAAAAGCGCTTGACTCCAGCCAGCAATGGTGGCATGGTGGGGGCCAGCAGCCCTTAGCTGGCCAGGGGAAAAACACCCTGCATATTACAAAGCGCTCCTGTGGCAGTGGGTTGGGTACCAGGCCCCTCCCATTGTACCCGTTCCTTGTGACAGAGCAGGGATCAGGCCTCTCCCAGGGAGTGCACTGGAAGGTGATATCAGCCCCTCCTCTGCTAGCAGCAAGAGGTAGCGAACCCTTTCAGTACATTTGACCAGCTTCATTCCAGCCCACCCTTACAGATTCCAGGGCCCATTGTCTTCCTGTAACCAGCAAGCCAAATGACACTGGCCTGTATTATTTAATTCAGCACAGGCACAGGGAAGGGCCCATAAAATTATGCCCTGAGGAACTGTGAGCCCCACCCCTAAATGTCCCAATCAGACTAGAAAAACCACAAATACCTTTAAATCTACCCCAGAATTTCCAAAATTTCAACCCAACAAAGAAATATCACAGCAAATCAAAGTCCCTAGTAAACAAACAAGACAGAAATTTTTACCAGTTAGGCGGGCCGATTCCACCTCTGACAGAGAGCAAGCGTCCTTGGGAAAAGAACACAGTTTGCTATCGGTCAGAGCACTCAGGCTTAAATCAAACATTTTTTTTTCTCTCAGCCTTCTACATTTACATGAACAAATAATTATACCTAATTAGACATACAAACATCAAATAAACATCCACACTTACATCCTTTCAGTGAACAAGTACTTTTACAGTCTTGGGATCTTGAGCAGATAACAAGAACACCACCCAAGTCCCCTGATGGAGGCCTGACAGGAACAGATGTGGGAGCCTCTCTTTCCCACATCCCGGGACATGATTCTCGACCCATGTCTCATTCAGACAGAAGTGGTACTGATACTGAACAAAGAAAACAAGACTGAATAGACACAACAACTAGACTAATGCATTAGTCAGAAGGTTTTTTAAGAAAACAAAACAGAAACAAACAACA
>NW_006287723.1:2469-2836 GCF_000327345.1 Myotis davidii
CATGATAACAATCACTGAAATAGTCATTAAATCGAATGGGATGATTTATACAATTCAGAAAATCAAAGCAACTATTGTATTATTAAGCCAAACAGCCTGGTTAGAGTAAAACTACAGTTTCTACCTGATGGTTGCTACCATACTTCAAAGTGAGCAGCTCCTCATTGACCTAGAGTGTATATATAGAGGCCAGGACCCTTTGAGTAGTGTATGTTGCCTCAAGATAGCCAAATTTACTAAGAACATATTGTAGACTGGTGAAGATAAGGCATAAGACTCCAAACACAAGGATGTATGAAGAAACTGTCAGTCCTAAAGGGGAGTGGAAGTCAGCTTCTCAACTGGATGACGAAGAAGAGGATAAGGT
>NW_006287724.1:0-716 GCF_000327345.1 Myotis davidii
GTATGCAAATGAGGCCGCTGGCGCCGCCCCCGCACCATCCTTGCCGGGAGGATGCTCAGCAGCCACGAAAACCCCCCTCCGAAGCTGGGCCAAGGGACCAGTTGGGAGGAGCCGGGCGCAGCTGAGATGCGCCCGCTTTGTGATGCCCCTGGTGGGTGGGGAACCCAGCCCCACTCACCCGCGCTTCTGGGACTTCACCTGGTTTCCCTCACAGACAGCAGCGCCCCCCTCTGGCGCATTTGGGTAAGGGGCGCTCCGAGGGGCGCCTATGGGGGAGCAAACAGAATCAGGGACCCGCCCTGGGAGGAAGAGGCCCATGGGCTGCAGGGTGGTTCCTTCTGTCCCCAGGCGGTTCTCTGGGCGCCATCCGCCTGGAGTCCGGGTTCCTGCGTCTTTCTTGGTCTGATCAATATCTCGCTCGCCTCCCTGGAGGCTGAGCCCACTGTCACCTGCATTGAGAGCAACCATCTCCAGGCCTCGCTGGTGTGGGTCAGTGGATAGAGCGCCCACCCCTGGCGTCCTTTTTCCTCCAGAAGTGACCCAGCCTCTCCTTTGCCATCAGCTCCCAGCTCCTTTATCCCAGTGAGGATTGGGCTGGGAACTCCCCTCCCCATTCCTCAGTGTCCGCACATTCCCTTAGAGGGGTGGACAGGAGCGTTCTTCCTCTGAGATGGGAGAAAATAGGTCAGTGGAGCCGAGGGGGATGAAGGCAGCAA
>NW_006287725.1:0-583 GCF_000327345.1 Myotis davidii
ACTAGAGGCCCGGTGCACAACAATTTGTGTACTCGGGGGGTGGGGAGTAGGCTTTCCCTCAGCCCAGCCTGTGCCCTCTTAGCAGTCTGGGACCCCTTGGGGGATAACCACCTGCTGGCTTATCCATGGGAGGCCCCGATGGTGGCAGGGCAGGCAGCAGCTTGTGCTGTCCTGCCCCACCACCCTGCCCCACCGGGTTGCAGATGGGATGCCCGAATGGTGGCTCACGCTGTCCCGCCCCGCCTGCAGTATGCAAATTTAATGGTCATCTTTGTTGGGTTGATTTGCATACTCTTCTGATTGGCTGATGGGCGTAGCGAAGGTACAGTCAATTAACATCTTTGTCTTTTATTAGTGTAGATAACCTCTTTTCAACTCTAATCTGTGTGTTTTAGTTCCTTCTAGCTGCTATAACAAAATACCATGGACTGGGTGGCTTATAAACAAATATTTATTTCTCACAGTCTGAAAGCTGCGAAGTCCAAGATCATGGTGCCAGCATGGGAGGGTTCTGGTGAAGGGCTGCAGACTGTTGACTTCTCACTGGGTCCTCTCATGGTGGTGGAGTAGCAAGGAGCTCTCT
>NW_006287726.1:0-268 GCF_000327345.1 Myotis davidii
TGCACGAAATTCGTGCGGGGGGTGGGGGGGGTGGGAGTGTCCTCAGCCCAGCCTGCACCCTCTCCAAACTGGAACCCCTCAAGGGATGTCCAACTGCCTCTCACAATCCAGGACTACTGGCTCCCAACCGCTCACCTGCCTGCCTGCCTGATTGCCGCTAACCACATCTGACTGCAAGCCTGATCACCCCTAACCACTCCCCTGACAGCCTGATCAGCACCTAACTGTTCCCCTCCCAGCCCGATTGCCCCCAACTGCCCTCCCCTGC
>NW_006287727.1:0-242 GCF_000327345.1 Myotis davidii
TAAAAAATCAATAAAATATATCTAAAAAACAAAAACAAATAAAAATAGAATCCGGCCCTAGCTGGCCTGGCTCAGTGAATAAAACGTCGGCCTGCGGACTGAAGGGTCCCAGGTTTGATTCTGATCAAGGGCACATGCCTGGGTTGTGGGCTCGATCCCCAGTAGGGGGCGTGCAGGAGGCAGCCAGTCAATGAGTCTCTCTCATCGGCGTTTCTGTCTCTCTCCCTCTCCCTTCCTCTCAG
>NW_006287728.1:0-662 GCF_000327345.1 Myotis davidii
TTTGGATTCTTTTATCTTTTTGCTCTTCTGATTAGGTGTTTTTTTCTTTTGTTTTGTTTTGGCTTCCTCATATTCCAAATCGTTGACTTGATTCTCAGAATCCTGTACTCTACTGTTGAGTCCTTGTAAATTGTTCTTTATTTCAGTTAGTGTATGCTTAATTTCTGACATTCTATTTCATGTCATTGGATTTCTCACTAAGGTCCTTGAAAGTCTCACTAAGTCCCTTGAAAGTCTCACTAAGTCCCTTGAAGCTCTCATGAAGATCCTTGAGTAACCTTGTAACCATAGTTTTGAACTCTGTATCTAGTAATTTGCTTGCTTCCATTTCTTTAATTTGTGACATGTTTCTTTGTCTCTGCATTTTGGGGACTTCCCTGTGTTTGTTTCTATGTATTAGGTAGAACTACTATGTCTCCTGGAATTGGTAGAGTGGCTTTGGGTAGTAGGTGTCCTGTAGGGTCCAGTGACTCAACCTTCCTAGTTTCCTGAGCTGGGCACTCTACATGCACCCTGTGTGGGCTGTGTGCACAGTCTTATAGTTGAGCCTTGGTTGCTGTTAACATCTCTGGGAGGAGTTGACCTCCAGGCCAATTGGCTGTGATTGCAGTGGGAGAGCTGCTATGTACGAGGCAAGGCCCAGCTGTGAAGCAAGGCAGGCT
>NW_006287729.1:0-215 GCF_000327345.1 Myotis davidii
TTTTATTAATAAATAAACAATAATAAAATGATAAAACAACAAACTCATGATATAAAAAACACTGATGCAAATAATGACTGATAAAAATGATTAAACTTATTCTAATATCTCCCTGTATACCACATTACAAGTGAAAACACTTTCAGAGTGCTTGACTAATTTTCCTTGGGATAAAGTATTTGCAACTTTAACTTTAACATCACATGCTCTTCAAA
>NW_006287730.1:0-447 GCF_000327345.1 Myotis davidii
GACTGCTGGCTCCTAACCTCTTGCCTGCCTGCCAGCCCGCCAGCCTGATCCCCTTAACTACTCTCCCCTGGCAGCCTGATCCCCCTAGCTGCTCTCCCCTGCAGGCCTGATCCCCCAAACTGCCCTCCCCTGCTGTCCTGATCCCCCTAACTGCTCTCCTGCTGCCCTGATCACCCCTAAGTGCCTCTGCCTTGGCCCTACCACCATGGCTTTGTCCAAAAGGATGTTGGTCTAATTAGCATATTACCCTTTTATTAGTATAGATAGAGGCCTGGTGTACAGGTGGGGGCTGGCTGGTCTGCCCTGAAGAGGGTCTTGAATCAGGGTCGGGATCCCCTTGGGGAACTGGGCCAGCCTGGGCAAGAGGCCATAGGGGGTTTGCAGGAGGGCTAATACCCCATTGTGGTGGGTGGGTCTCTGCTGGGGGTGGGGCAAGCCTGGGTGAGG
>NW_006287731.1:0-217 GCF_000327345.1 Myotis davidii
CCACAAAATTCAACTATTTTATATACCATTATAATGGTGTAATAATTACCCAAATAAATATAGAACATTTCAATCAAATCAAAAAGTTCCCTCACCCTACTTTTTTTTTTTTTTGCACCTTTCAACAGCTGTTTTATCGCCTTCCCAATCCTGAGGTTTCTGGTAATGTGATATATGGTCTAAACAATGGATCCCATATAGACCTGTGCCCCACACT
>NW_006287732.1:0-311 GCF_000327345.1 Myotis davidii
CTGATTGGCTGGTGGGCGTGACTTGGGGCATAGGGTAGGCACAGTCAATTTGCAGTGTGCCACAGAATTTTAATAATTAGTTGATGTATGCCATGAGATGAAAAAGGTTGAAAATCACTGCTAAACTAATTAAAGGTTGAAAATCACTGCTATATCTTCATTCTCACCATGGGGCCTTTGCCCTGCCAGGAATCTTGTCCCTCTAAATCACAGATAGCTCACTGCTGTTTGTTATTCAGCTAGCCCTTAAACATCACCTCCTCAGAGAAGCCTTCCCTGATCATCTAAAGCAGTGGTTCTCAACCTTCTGG
>NW_006287733.1:0-1193 GCF_000327345.1 Myotis davidii
GGATACATGGGCAGAAATTGTGTGAAGATCTAGACTGTCTGAAATGCCTCCTACTTAATAAAACAGAGAATTCCAGGTTGAAATTAATTTTTGCCATTCTAAAGACATTTCTACTGTTTTCTCATTATAGTGTTGCTCTTAAATATATTGGTAATGAATGATACATTGTATATTTGCAACTTCAATAATTGCCTCCACCGTTTCTTCTCTGGAAATGTTTAGAAGCTTATCTATTCCTGGGATTCTGAAATTTGATGGTATGTTTTGGTATGCGCCTTTTCATTTTATTGTGGCCATCAAGACTCCAGGTCTTATCTACTTTCAGGGGATATTTTTGTTTCTTTTATACATTCTTTATTCCTTCTTTTTCCTAACATTCCCATTACTCAGACGTTGGAACTCTTAGACCACTATTCCTGGAATAATCTCTAAATATTCCCCCCTCCTATTTCCCATTTTGTCTTTTTCTGCTTCCTGGAGATTTCCTTGACTATGTTCACCAACCTCCTTTTTTAAAAATTTGCATTGATTTCAGAGAGGAATGGAGAAATAGTAACATCAATGATAAAAGATAATCATTGATCGGCTGCTTTCTGCACGACCCCTACTGGGGATTGAGTCCACAACCTGGGCATGTGCCCTTAAACAGAATCAAGCCCGGGACCCTTCAGTCCGCAGGCCAGTGCTCTAGCCACTGAACCAAATTGGCTAGGGTCACCAATACTTTATAATTCTGTTTTGTTTATCTAGTTTTTAATTGATAGTGTTCTCTTATATCCTGTCATTTTTTTATAGCATGTCATTCTTTTACCAATGCAATGTTTTGCTTTTCTGAAGTTTATTCATTTATTTGTTTGTTTGTTTACTAGAGCCCTGGTGCACAAAGTCGTGCTCTGGGGGGTCCCTCAGTGATTGGGACCAATGGGGGTGGGGTGGCTTGCAGGAGGGAGGGACCTGGGAAGTTGGCCAGCCAATCCCCCTTATTGCCAGCAGCAAGCAAGTCACGGTTAGGGCAGGGCCAATTCCATGAGGAATCGGGCTTACCCCACCCTCCTGTCTGGGTCCTGGGTGTGGGTGAACCAGATTCGAGGCTGTCAGGGCCCCAGCTGCAAGGTCTGGGTTAGTGCGCATCATAGCTACCGGCCAGTCATCCAGTTTTTCCGGTTGTTAGCCTTTTATATAGACAAAATTTT
>NW_006287733.1:1370-2548 GCF_000327345.1 Myotis davidii
AACATCTATGTGAGTGATACATCCACTGACTGCCTCTCAAATGCTCCCCAACCAGGGGAAGGGAGTGAACCTAAAACCCAGGTACTTGCCCTTGACAAGGAACCAAACCCTAGACCTTTTGGTGGAAAGGATAATGCTCTAACTACTGAACATCACTGGCCAAAGGAAGACTGATTTATTTATTTATTTTTGCTTCTGAATTTTATCGCTCACATTAATTATTTCCTTTTATGCTACTGGTTTATTTTATACTAGAGGCCTGGCGCATGAAAATCATGCACAGTACAGTCACTAGGCCTGGCCTGGGATCAGGGCCATCTTCCTCAGCTTCCCACAGTCGGCCCTGCCCCCCACAACCACCCACCCCCATTTGCCATCAGGTGATCGGTGCTTGACGGCCAGGGGAAGGGACTGTGAGAGGTAGTCAGTGCACCTCATAGTGACTGGTCCAGCAGTCATTCTGGTGATTCTGCCATTTGGATCACTTTGCATATAGCCCTTTTATTACATACGATAGAGGCCTGGTACATGGGTGGAGGTCAGCTGGCCTGCCCTGAAAAGGGTCAAGGATCAGGGTGGGGGAAGCCTACAGGGTGGAGGGCCACTGGGGCAGGGGCTGTGGGGTCTGCCAGCTGGCCCTGCCCCCAATCTGAGTGGGGGTCCCCGCTGGGGGCAGGGCTGGCCAGGGCAAGGGGCCACCTGGAGTTTGCAGGAAAGCCACGCCCCCAATCATGGTGGGTGGTCCCCACTGGGGGCAGAGCCAGCCTGGGTGAGGATCTGGGGTGGTATACAGGCAGGCCACACCTCCTTGTCAGGGTGGGGGTCCATATTCGGGGTGGAACCAGCCTGGGTTAGGGGCATGGAGTGATTTGCAGGCTGGCCACGCCCCACCCCTGATCAGGGTGGGGTCCCCGCTGGGGGCGGGGCTGGCTTTTGCGAGGGGACTGGGGCAGTTTGCAGGCTGACCATGCCCCCAATTGGGGTGGGGGTCCCTGCTTGGGGGCGGTGCAGGCCTGGGCAAGGGCCTGAGGGTGGTTTTCAGGCCAGCCACACACCCAATTGGGTTGGGGTCCCCACTGGGGGCGGAGTCCGCTAGGGTGAATGGCCTGGGTGGTTTGCAAGCTGACCTCATCTCCAACCAGTGTGTGGGGGGGTCCCAGCTGGGGGTGGGGCTGGCC
>NW_006287734.1:0-3040 GCF_000327345.1 Myotis davidii
TGTGGAAAATAGTATGGAGTGTCCTCAAAAAGTAAAATTGGAACTTCCATTTGGCCTAGTGATCCCACTTCTAGGAATATATCCGAAGAAACCAGAAATGCCAATCAGAAAGGGTATATGCACCCCTATGTTCATAGCAGCACAATTTACAATAGCTAAGATTTGGAAACAGCCTAAGTGCCCATCAGCAGATGAGTGGAGTAAGAAATTTTGCACATCTATGCAATGGAACACTCTCTTGCAGTAAAAAGGAAGGAAATTCTACCATTTTCAACAGCATGGATGGAGCTGGAGAACATTATGCTAAGTGAAATAAGTCAGTCAGAGAAAGAGAAATATCACATGATGTCACTCATTTGTGGACTATAATGAACAACATAAACCAATGAACAAAAACATAGAGACAGAGAATCATCGATCAGATGCTCACACCTTACAGGGAAGGTACGGGAGGGTGGGGGTGAAGGGGAGAGATCAACCAAAGGACTTGTATGCATGCATATATGTATAAGGGATGAACACAGACAACAGGGAGTGAGGATGAGGGCAAGACTGGGAGGATGAAGGGACAATGGGGGGATAAAGACACATTTGTAATGCCTTAATCAAAAAACAAAAACAAAACAATGACTGGGTTACCAAAGAGATCAGAGAAGAAATAAAAAGCATTCTGGAAACAAATGACAATGAAAATACAACAATCCAAAATCTATGGGACACAGCGAAAGCAGCCCTGAGAGGGAAGTTCATAGCTCTACAGGCCTATTTCAATACCAAGATAACCTGGTAAATTATCTGACCCTACAACTTAAAGTACTAGAAAGAGAGCAACAAGAAAAGCTCACTGTAAGCAGAAGGATGAAAATAATAAAGATCAGAGTGGAAATGAATGACATGGAGACCAAAAAATAAGTAAAAATTCAAAAGATTAATAAAACTAAGAGCTGGTTCTTTCAAAGGATAAACAAGATTGATGAACCTCTAGCCAGGCTCACCAAAAAACAAAAAGAAAGGACCCAAATAAACAAAATCAGAAATGAAAGAGGTGAAGTAACATCTGACCCTACAGACAGAAAAGATTGTAAGAAAATACTACAAACAACTCTACTCCAACAAAGTGGGCAACGTAGACAAAGTGGGCATATTCATAGAAAAATACAGTCCTCCAAAACTCAAACAGGAAGAATTAAAAAAACCTAAATAGGCTGATAGCTACCAATGAAATTGAAGCAGTAATCAAAAACTTCCATCAAACAAAAGCCCAGGTCCGGACAACTTCACGGGAATTTTTCCAAACATTCAAAGAAGAACAAAAACCTATCCTCCTCAAACTATTCTAAAAAATTCAAGAGAAAGTACACTTCCAAGCTCTTTCTATGAGGCCAGCATTACCCTAATACCAAAACCAGTTAAAGACACTTCAAAGAATGAGAATTATAGACCAATATCTCAGATGAATATAGAAGCTAAAATCCTCAACAGAATTCTAGCAAATCAGATCCAGCAATATATCAGAAATATCATACCCCATGACCAAGTAGCATTCATTCTGGGGATGCAAGGCTGGTATAATAGCCACAAATCAATAAATGTTATACATCCCATAAACAAATTGAGAGGCAAAAATCACATAATCATATCAATTGATGCAGAAAAAAAGCATTCGACAAAATCCAATACCCTTTCTTGATAAAAACTCTCAGCAAAGTGGGAATAGATACTTCAACATAATAAAAGCCATATATGACAAACCCACAGCCAACATCATACTCAAGGGACAAAATCGAAAACCATTTCTTCTAAAAATAGGAACAAGATAGGGTAGCCCACTTTCACCACTCCTGTTCAATATAGTACTGGAAGTGCTAGCCATAGCAGTCAGACAAGAAGAAGAAATAAAAGGCATACAAATTGAAAAAGAACTAAAACTGCCATTATTCTCAGATGATATGCTATTGTACATAGAAAATGCTAATGATTCCAACCAAAACTACTAGACTTAATAAATGAATTTGGCAATATAGCAAGATACAAAATTAACACCCATAAATCCATAGCTTTTTTTATACACCAATAATGAACTCATAGAAAGATAAATTAAACAACCCCACTTACCATTGCAACAAAAATGTTAAGATACCTAGGAATAAACTTAACTAATGAAGTAAAAGACCTGTACTCTGGAAACTACAGGACATTGAAGAAAGAGATAGAAGAAGACATAAACAAAGGGAAGAATGTACCGTGTTTGTGGGTTGTTAGAATGGACATCATTAAAATGTCCATACTACCCAAAGCAATCTACAGATTGAATGCAATCCCCATTAAAATACCAATGGCATATTTCACAGACCTAGAACAAACTCTCCAAAAATTCATATGTAATAAAAAAAAGACCCCAAATGGCCACAGCAATCCTGAGAAAGAGCAAAGTTGTAGGGATCTCAATACCACATATCAAGCTATGTTACAAAGACACTGTTCTCAAAACTGCTTGGTACTGGCACAACAACAGACATATAGACCAATGGAACAGAACAGAGAACCCAGAAATCAACCCAAGTCATTATGCTAAATTAATATTTGACATGGAGTCAAGAGCATACAATGGAGTCAAGACAGTCTCTTCAATAAATGGTGTTGGAAAATTGGACAGATACATGCAAAAAATGAAACTAGTCACCGCACATAAACTCAAAATGGATAAAGGACTTAAACGTATGACGGGAAACCATAAAAATACTAAAAAAATCCAAAGGCAACAAAATCTCAGACATATGCCGAAGCAATTACTTCACCGATACAGCTCCTAGGACATTGGAAACTAAGGAGAAAATAAACACATGGGACATCAAAATAAAAAGCTTCTGCACAGCAAAAGAAACCATCAGCAAAACAACAAGAAAGCCCACTGCATGGGAGAGCATATTTGCCAACGATACCACCGATAAGGGTTTAATCTCCATCATTTACAGGGAACTCATGCAACTTAACAAAAGGAAGATAAACAACCCAATCAAAAAATGGGCAACACACACAA
>NW_006287734.1:3372-9963 GCF_000327345.1 Myotis davidii
TCCAATCAGGAAGTATATATGCCCCCTATGGTCATAGCAGCACAATTTACAATAGCTAAGATTTGGAAACAGTCTAAGTGCCCATCAGCAGATGAGTGGATTAAAAAATGGTGGTACATGTACACCAAGCATGTCAAACGGAAAGGCTAACATGGGCCAAATAAACAAGGTTTAAGTTTATGTGGGCTGCAAAAAAGCAAAATTTTCATAGAAACGTAGGTTTATTTCATTAGGAACATGCTGAATACAAAGGGCTGAAATAAAGCAAAAATCATTAACGAAAAATAATAGAACATTTAAATAAAATTAATATTTTTTCTTGAACATTAACTGATCAGACACTGATTAACTGCACAAATTATTACATGTAACACAAATGGATCCTTTTTTTTGTTCTCTAAAAGTGAAATATTTCCTGTTCTGCACACCAAACAAGACTAATGACGTGGCAATCAACTGCTAAAATATTCGCTGCTAGTGTTAGTGAAGAAAAATGGTGCCCCTGCATGTAAGGCTTGTATGGGAAATGAATGCAATACGATTATAGTAATCAGTCATTAGCAAAGTCTGTAGTTCATTTTTAATAATTATGTATAACAGGATCTTGTAAAAATTAAGCTATGAAATTTTTATTAAAACATTTCTTACATACCGTTATATTGGCTGGGCCACAAAATTATTTGTTGTGGGTCGCATGCTGCCAGCTGGACACAAGTTTGGCATGCTTGATCTACACGATGGAATACTACACTGCTGTAAAAAAGTAGGAACTCTTACCATTTGCAACAGCATGGATGGACCTAGAGAGCATTATGGGAAGTGAAATAAGCTTGTCGGATAAAGGTAAATATCACATGATCTCACTCATTTGTGGAATATACTGAACAACATAAACTGATGAACAAAAACAGATCCAGAGATGTAGAAGCATCGAACAGATTATCCAACCTCAGAGGGAAGGCTGGGGGTGGAGGGTAAGAGATCAACCAAAGACCTTGTATGCATTCATATAAGCATAACCAATGGACACAGACATTCGGGGGTGGGGGGTGAGGGCATGTGCCAGGGAGTAGGGGAGGCCGGGGAAGGTCAATGGGGAAAAAAGGAGACATATGTACTACTATTTTTAATACTTTAAACAATAAAAAAAAAATGAAATAACTTGTTAGAGATCAGATGCACGGCAGAACTGGTTTTCGGGCAGTTTGCTGACCACTGGACTAACCCATGGACACAGACAGTAGGGGGGTGAAGGCATGTGGTGAGGGATGGAAACAGCTGGGGAGAGTTCAATGTGGGGAAAAGGATACATATGTAATACTTTAAACAATAAAGAATTTAAATTTAAAAATAAATACTAACAGCATACTTCACAGAACTATAACAAACTCTCCAAAACAGACATATAAACCAATGAAACTGAACAGAGAGCTACATTAAAATAAAAAGCTTCTGCACAGCAAAAGAAACCACCATCAAAATGAAAAGGAAACCCACTGTATGGGAGAACATTTTTGGCAATGATACATCTGTTAAGGGGTTAATCTCCAAAATATATAAAGTACTCATACAGCCCAATAAAAGGAAGACAAACAATCCTATTAATAAATGGGCACATGACCTGAGTATACTTTTCTCCTAAGAGCACATACAAATGGCCAAGAAACATGGAAAAAATGTTCAGAATGGCTATCATCAAAACAAAAAAAATCAAACAACAAGGTTAGAATGCAGAGAAAAGGAAGCACTATGTCACTGCTGATTGGTGCACTATTGGAATGCTGATTGGTGCAGCTACTATGGAATACAGTATGTATTTTATTCAAAAAATTAAAAATGGAAATTCTGTTTGACCCAACAATCCCACTCTGGGAATATATCACAAAACCCAGAAATACCAATCAGAAAGAATGTATTCACTCTTACGTCCATAGCAGCATTATTTACAATAGCTAAGCTCCGAAAACAGCCCAAATCCTCATCTGTAAATGAATGGATACAAAGCTTCTCGAAATTTACACAATGTGATACTATGCAGCTGTAAAAAATAGCGATCTGTTACCCTTTGGGACAGCATGGACTTACCTGGAGATTATTATGCTAAGTGAAAAAAATCCAGTCAGAGAAAGAAAAATATCGCATGATCTCACTTATTTGTAAGAATCTAATGAACAAAACAAATTAACCAATAAAATAAGACTTGAAGCATGGGGGCATGGAATAGAGTGACATAACTCCATGTGGGGGTGTGAAGATGAAGAAAGATAAACCAAAGTACTTATATACTTACTAAAGGCCTGGTGCACAAATTCGTGTACGGGTGAGGTCTGGCCAGCCTACCCCGATTAGGGCTGATCGGGGCTGGGCCGGCTGGGGGAAGGGGCTGTGGGTTGTGGGCTGGCTAGCCCCATCCCCAATAGGGGTGTGGGGCCAATCAGGGCCACAGTGTGCATCAAAACAACCAGTCATTCTGATCATTCCAGCATTCTGGTCACTTGGCTTTTATATATATAGACTAGAGGCCCTGTACATGAAATTTGTGCACAGGTGGGGGGTTCCTCAGCCCAGTCTGCATCCTCTCCAATCTGGGACCCCTCAGGAGATGTCCGACTGCCAGTTTTGGCCCGATCCCTAGGATATCCCTCTCGCAATCAGGGACCGCTAGCTCCTAACTGCTCACCTGCCTGCCTGCCTGATTGCCCTAACCCAGCCATGGGCAAACTACGGCCCACGGGCAGGATCGACCGTTTGAAATGAATAAAACTATTGAAAAAAAACACCGTGCCCTTTTATGTAATGATGTTTACTTTGAATTTATATTCGTTCACACAAACACTCCATCCATGCTTTTGTTCTGGCCCTCCAGTCCAGTTTAAGAACCCATTGTGGCCCTCGAGTCCAAAAGTTTGCCCACCCCTGCATTAGTGTATGACCGGACCTATCCCAACTTCAGGAGACCCAAAAGCAATTCAACCTTCATGCCCCAGGAAGACTGCAAGTTAGTGCTTGTTGCATCCTGCCTAATAAATCATAACTCATCCTACGTTCTTGGAAATATTATCTTAAAGGCTTTAAATTTTAGCCTGCAAATTAAAGTTATGGTACATCACAATTAATTTTTGTATGTAATATTAGGTAAGTGTCAAGGTTGTCTCAGATAAGTTGATGCTTTAGAATAATATTGAAAAGACCACCATCTTCCCCATTGAATTGTATTGGTCAAAACTATTGAACATATGTGTGTGCTTATTTATGGACTCTATTCTTTTCTCTTGCTGCTGGCCTGATCATCCCTACCTTACCCCCCTGCCAGCCTGATCGCCCCTACCTTGCCCCCTGCCAGACTGATCAACCCTAACTTGCCCCCCTACCTGCCTGATCACCCCTAACTTGCCCTCCTGCCTGCCTGATCACCCCTAACTTGGTCCCCTGCCAGCCTGATTATCCCTAAATGCCTCTGCCTCAGCCCCCAGTCTGGCATCCTTCTGCGAGAGGCCACCTGGCAGATCATGGGAAGGTAGCACCTCCATTATCCTGCTACTGCTGCTGCTGCTGCCACTGCCAGCCTGAGCCTGGGCCCTTCACAGCCATCTGCACTGCCTGAGCCTCGGCCCTCACAGCCGCTGCCGCTTTGTCAGGAAGGACGTCCAGAAGACGTCCACTCTAATTAACATATTACCCTTTTATTAGTATAGATTTGGGGACCATTACAACCACGCAGAACTTAAAGAAAACACATGACCCTGGCCAATTTGGCTTAATGGAAAACACATTGGCCTGTGAACTGAAGGGTCCCACATTCGATTCCAGTCAGGGGCACATGCCTGGGTTGCGGGCTCAATCCCCAGTAGGGGGCTTGTTTGGGGCAGCTGATCAGTGATTCTTATCATTGATGTTTAAGGTCGTTTTATGGATTCAAAAGAATAAACAGAGATGTGGAAAGCTTTTGTCAAATTCCTTTTACATGGTTCTTCCAGTCTCATGGGAAGTGAGATGTGGCTCTGAATTCATCCCAAAGGATGTCTTTGGACAAAAGTACCCAGAACGGCACAATTCCTGCAGGATGCCCTACACACTTTGCTGTCAGGACTCAGGTGGGCTTGAGGGTGAGCAAGGCTGTGGTGCCAGCACAGGACCCCGGAAAAGGTAGTGCTTTCTACACTACCCAGGCCTGCGTGGATTGCAGCTGCACCCACCGAGGTGGGCAGGGTGTTCTGCTGTTTTGTCTTTGGTCTGGCTTCCACCCCCTCAGCCACCAACCCACGCCTGCACTAAGTTTGTGAATGGCTCCAAGGTCCTACTTTTTGGTGGATGGTGGACGCACTTCCACCTCCTGGAGACTGGCAGTTAGACACTGGCAGCTTCCTAGTCACTCACAGGGAGAGCGTGGCCCTAGGTCAGTGATGGCGAACCTATGTCAGAGGTGACACGCGAACTCATTTTTTTGGTTGATTTTTCTTTGTTAAATGGCATTTAAATATATAAAATAAATATCAAAAATATAAGTCTTTGTTTTACTCCGGTTGCAAACATCAAAAAATTTTTTATATGTGACACGGCACCAGAGTTAAGTTAGGGTTTTTCAAAGTGCTGACATGCCGAACTCAAAAGGTTCGTCATCACTGCCCTAGGTCCAGAACAGACTCGAGTGTCTGTGGCTAAGAGGCCTCCCTGGGGTCCCCCAAACCTGTCACTGCCCACCCCTCTATAGTGCCCACAGGCGTGCACTTCCTTCCTGTGGGCCCAAGAGCTCCAGGAATCAGGGTGGAGAATGGAGGTGGCAGACGGATCCGCAGAGCCCTTGGGGACCCCCAGCCGAGCAGGCCGCCCACCTACCCTGGGGTGCCGGGAACTGCCTAAAGAAGGGCCAAGGACGCGCCAGGCTGCCCTCAGCTGCCTGATCCTGGGCCCTTTGCAGCTGCCCTCACAGATGCTGTGGCTTTGTCCGGAAGGATGTCAGGAAGGTCATCTGGAAGACATCTTCCCTAATTAGCATATTAACCTTTTATTAGTATAGATATGCATAGCCAATAGACACAAAGAATCAGGTGGTGAAGACCTGGGGTGGTGGGTAGAGGTGGGGCAGAGGTAAGTAAAGAAGGGAAATTGGGAGACATCTGTAATACTGTCAACAATAAAATGAAGTTTAAAAAAGATATGAAAGAAATGAGAGAAAAGATAATAGCAATAATAATACCAAAGCAATAAAAAAGAATAATGAAAAAAATACCTAAAAAATACCAACAAAGTGAAGTTCATCCAGGCAGATTTTAGTGCCTGCTAGGTTTTCCCTTGGGATCCTTTTCCTATGTTGTCTGAGGCTATTTTGTACACTGATTTCGGGCCTCTTAGGAGGTACATTTGTGCTAGCCAATTTCAGAAGCTTTCCTTGTTTGGCTCGCTGCACTCTGTTTGAAAGTTTGAGAGATCCACAGGGAAATAGTCTGGATACATAGCCATCATTGGCCAGGCGGAATCCCTCATAGATATGCTGGTGGGGTGTGTTGGAAGCCAAGAGATTCTATCAGCATTCTTGTGAGAGGAAAGCAGCACCAGCCAGGTTCCAGGGAATGCGAAGGGAATGGCCCTGCCCAAAGCTAGCCAGTGATGCTCCCTGAGACTGCTGTCTCAGCAGGGTCGAGATGAACTGTGGGGTGTGCTGGATAACAGAGGGTGGTTTGAGCCGGATTCCTTAGGGTGGGGCAAAATGTATCCTGGGTTTTTTGTCTTTCCCCAAGGCTTCCGCTTTGGGGAGTGGCTTGTGACTTTCAGGGTGGGGTGTGGGGATGGCTTTAGCAATATCAGCAGGGATTAGTCAGCACAGGTATCCTGGCTGCAGCCCTACAACCTCTCTCCCCAATGACTCCTACTCTTGACACCCTTCAGGCAGCTCCAGTCCACATTGCCGTCTTCCTGCCAAAGCCCAGGGTGAATGGCTGAGAACTAAAATAGTGTGCTCTAGCCCTTGAGAAAAATGTAGCTTTATCTCAGGCAGGCTCGGCCTCTCCCTGGTGGATAGAAGCCCTGTCACCTTTCACCACTGGATGCTGTGTGAGCAGCTATTCCTGGCTCTGGCGCTCTAGGCTGGAGAGCCTAGCCTGGGTTTTAGGCCTCACTCCCCTCAGGGAATCACCTACAGCTGAAATATCCCTCCACCCACCAGCTGGACCCTGCCCTTCCTCCCAGTTTCAAGTTGGTTTCTACCCTTCATTGTTTAAAAATCTCCTCTTCAACTAGTCTTCTGTTAGTAATTCAGGGTGAATGTTGCCTAATTCAGTTTTATTTTCAAGTTTAGTTCTGTGAGGAGGTGCGAGAAAGATCCACCTTCTCTGCTGCTGTCTTGAAAAACTTCTAAAAGGTATTTTATACTTTACTAGAGGTCTGGTGCATGAAGTTCATGCACAGGGGGTAGGGGGTGATCCCCTCAGCCCAGCCTGCACCCTCTCCAATCCGGGACCCCTCGGCGGATGTCCAACTGCTGGTTTAGGCCCAATCCCCAGGACATCCCTCTCACAATCTAGGACCACTGGCTCCTAACTGCTCACCTGCCTGCCTGATCACCCCTAACTGCCTCTGCCTGCCAGCCTGATT
>NW_006287734.1:10142-11406 GCF_000327345.1 Myotis davidii
CAACTGGCCCCCCCCCCACCGCTGGCCCCATCGCTCCATGCAGCCTGCTGTTTAGTCATTTGGTCATCCCTCACTAACTCCCCTGCTGGCCTGGTCACCCCACACAGCCTGCTGTTCAGTCATTTGATTGTCCCTCACTAACCCCCCTGCCAGCCTTGTTGCCCCATGCAGCCTGCTGTTTGGTAGTTAATGTTACTGTGATGGCGTCCCGAACAATTTGCATATTCCTCTCTTATTAGTATAGATTTGCTTCATTCTCCCCCTAAAACATGGGAACTAGCTTGAGACTGTGCAGAGTAATTAAACAAGCTTTCAAATTAGATCTGGGTAGGAATACAAAGTCTGTAACTCACTGGCTTTGTGGGATTAGGCAAGCTACTTCTCTGAGTCTCAGTTATGTGAAAAGTAGTAATGATGATAGTACTTAATTTCTTGTGTGAAGATTAAATGAGAGAGTATATATAAAATTTGTACTATATGGTCAGGTACTTATTAACTTCCCAATGTAAGTTTGTTGCTGTTCATAACCATTGTACATCAGTATATTTCAGTTTCACCCAGATTGTTTAACCCATTTTCTCTATTCACCAGCTTTTAATTTTTTTTTACCATATTCGTATTGATTTCAGAGAGGAAAGGAAAGTGAGTGAGAAATAGAAACATCAATGTTGAGAGAGAATCATTGATAAGCTGCCTTCTGCACGGCCCCCACTGAGGAGTGACCCTACAATCCTGACATGTGCCCTGACCGGGAATCAAACCGTGACATCCTGGTTCATAGGTCGATGCTCAACCACTGAGCCATGCTGCACAGGCCACCAGATTTTAATTTTTAATTGCTTTTACTACTTTTATATTCTTCATCTGAGTAATGGTTCATTCTCTGATCCCACCAATAATTTGTCCTCTTGACCTTAGATCTTTTATATCTCTCCTGAGAGGTATAATGACAAATCATTGCATATAACAATAAGCAGGTAGAGATAGTCCCTGGCTAATTTAACATTAGAAAATACACTGAGTGGCCAGATTATTACAACCACCCCATCAGTACTTCGTTGGGTCACCTTTTGCCTTCAATACTGCGGCGATTCTTCTTGGCATTGACTCCACGAGATGTTGAAAGGTGATGCGAGGAATCTGACACCATGCCTGATGAATAGCTCTGTCCAGTTCTGTGAGATTTGATGGTTGTGGAACCAGCTGCCTGATGGCTCTTTCAACTTCATCCCACAAATGCTCAATTGGATTGAGATCTGGTGAC
>NW_006287734.1:11604-15069 GCF_000327345.1 Myotis davidii
TTGGTGTGTTGGAAGAAGCCATCTCCATTGGGATACGCCATCAACATGATAGGATGAACTTGATCAGCAACGATACTTAGGTATTCAAACAGGCCTTCGTCTGTTTTGCTGATATTCGCTCCATGGCTCTGAGCACCAACAATCATCCCATGTTCAAAGGCTGTTAAATCGCATTGTTTACCCATATCTTCAGAAAAAAATCACTTCTACTGTCATGGTAAACAACCTGATTCCCTATTTATAATGGTCTGGCTCTCTAGCAACTTCGGCATGAAATTATAGCTAATTTGCCTACAAACGTCAGATGGTCATAATAATCTGGCTACTCAGTGTATGTGACCATATAACTTTCAGGATACAAAAAGCCCTTTGGTGTGAGATTTTGGTCTCATTGTCGTACCTTCCTATACTGATCATTTAGAATAATTCACTTGAAGCAGCAGTCAGGCTTGGAATTGTTTTATATGAATTAATCATAAATGTCTTCTTCAATTGAAAGAAATTGCTATGATAAAAGCTTCTTAAATGACAATGTGTTTCTGGAAAGGTGGCAAATTCAATATTAAAATTAGAGAGAATGTGAATTAAAACCTTTCCCATGGAAAACTTCTTTTTGTCTTCCTTTGCCAGTGGAAATGGGGTCCTTGTGGTGTTGCAAGTAAAGCATTTCAGGAATCAAGCAGTGTAATTATAAGGTTTATTAGAGCTGGAGGAAATACAAATGACTGTCCCAGGTTCAACCTGCTGTGGAAAAAGTCAAGTCTTGTCTTTGTCAGGCCCAAAAATAGTGTCAGTGTCCAGAAATTCTGTGCCATTGATTCAGTCCAGTTCAGTCCTTGTCCTCATCCAGCTAGCATTGTGTTCCTAGCTGCACTCCAGCTGGATAGCACTGCATTTGTGGTACCCAGGCTGTGCTTGGAGTCCACACCACTGAGAACGCAAGAACAAAAAGGATGAGTGTGTGTTACTGGGAGAGAGGAGAGAGAGAGAGAGAGAGAGAGAGAGAGAGAGAGAGAGAGACCTTTGTTAAGTTTGGATTATATTCAGGCTTGGGAAGGACCAGGCTCTCCTTCAAACTAACCAATCAGTTTCCTAATTCTGCATAGGCTGGTGCTAGATCTTCCTTAACCAGTCCATTTGCTAGATCTTGCAGGGTTCTGTGTCCTTTATCCAGTCAGATCTCTATCCTAGGCCAGAATCTTCCCTTATGGTTACCATCTTGGCTACCACTGCACATACCTCAAAGTGGAAGTACCTCTCCCTGTGCTGTGTTGGCTTTTACTGGCATGTGCTCAGTAGAGTAATTTCCCCTTTACTATTTATTCCTTCCCCTCCTAGTCTGGGTGAGTGGATTGGTTATACCCTGCGGAGATTGAAAGCCAATTCTTTCTCCCTATGGGGGTAAGGAGTGTTAATCCCCTTGATGAGGCAATGTTGCAATCCTCTGGGGTGCCTAATAATGCTGCAGTTTCCTAGCAAAGCAGGCTTATTTATCCGATTCAGCTCCCTAGTTTATTATGCTAAATAATGTCTGATTTCTTTTTGTTCATTTCCTTTATTAATATCTAGCTACCCACTCTAACACCTTGATGCTGTTGTCTGGGCAGTTAAATCCAGCTTTATTCTGGTTAATTTTTTTTGAAGTTTGAATTACAAGTTTAAAAAATTCTAGAAAAAATAAATAATCAAAAAAGTGTGTCAGGAAAAAAGATGGCGGCTGGCAGGACGGAGGTGAGGGATAGGAAGTGAGTGAGTGAGGGGATGAAAGGAGAGTGTGTGGATGTGTATATTGTGTGTGTGAGTGAGGGAGGGATAGTTAAATCCGGCAGGAGCAGCAGAGGCTGGCAGACCAGGATCTCTGAGACAGGGAGACACTACCACTGCTGCGGACACTCCCCGGATTGCTGGACACGGGCACGGAACCCACGCCATCTTAAAGTGGAAAGTGGCCTCTTTTAGGAACTCATCAGCACAACCACCCAGACAGGCCTTGGTCACTGCCCACGACCTGGCAGCCACTCCAGCCAAAATCCTGCAGCCAAACCCGCAGACTCTCAGACCCTGGGATCTCCACCTCCAAAGGTGCACCTCGCCCACAGCAGTAAGTGCAACTTCCCCCTCCCCAGCAGCAGACCTCCGCCATCGCATTCCCGTGTCTCCAGCATGCAGGTCTCTGAGGCACACCACTCCATAGACTTCTCTTGGGAGTCACTGTGAGCTCCAGCTGGGTATGATTTTGTTCAGACACAGGCGCACTGCCCCCCAGTAGAAATTCTGAATTCCCTCTGCCTGAATAACTGTCCCCACACACCCAGCTGCACAATTTTAGCACCAGGGCCTTTCAGCGCCAAGGCCCCTCAGATTGTGTCAGAGCTCAGTGCCAGGCAAACGCACTACCACAGTTGTTCATTCCCCCTGAACCCATCTATCCACAGGGCAGTTTGGGAAGCCACAGTGAACCTCCATTGGATCCAGTCACGGACAAATAGGGATGCACTCCCCTGAGCAGCAGAAATTCTGAATTCACCCATCCTGGATACCTGCCCAACGATGCCTCAATTAAGCGTGCCAGGGCCCTTCAGAGTGCTTCAGTGCGCCTGCGCTAGCAAACTCACAGTGAGTGCTCCTGTGTGCCACCACTGGAAACACGCACCTATCCACCACAGGTGCATCAGCAAAAACTGAGTTTCCCCACCCCACAGCTGCAGAACTCTGGACACTACAATTGCATGCTTTCTAGCGTGCAGGTCTCCCAAGACCACCGCTCCACAGGCAGCCCTGGGTCCCCACTGTAAGCTCCCTGTACACGCACTTAAACAAACAGGAGTGCATTGCTGGGCTGTAGAAACGCTGAATACCCTCTTCTGGGATACCTGCCCACAGACACTGCAATCCAGTGGTTTAGTGCCAGGGCCCTTCAGAGTGTGTCAGTACACCCTACTGGCAAACACACCACAGGTGCCCCTGTTAACTGCCACTGGGATCTTGTGTATCCAACCACGTTGGCAGCACCAAAAGCTGAGTCTTCCCACCCCACAACTACAGAACTCTGGACACCACAGTCAGCCTTTCTAGAACGTGGGCATCCTGAGCCCCACCACCCCAACAGACGGTTCCTGGGTGCCACTGTGAGTCCCCGCTGTGCACGCATGATTTCAACCAAGGGTGCAAGACAGCAAAAATTGGGACACCCCCTCAACGGCTGGTGAGTTCTAGATACCTCAGTTGCGCCTTTCCAGCTCGCAGGCCTACATCAAGAGAACCCAAATAGCTCAAGTAGGGAGCTACACTTGACTACCAAGCCCAGGAGGCCTGAGAGGTCACACCAGTAGCACCATCTCCAAAAGAAACTGGGTAGCAAAGCAATCGGAGCTACAATTAAAACATTACAGCAAAACACGGGAAGACAAAAAAGCAATCAACAAAGGAAAGAAAAAGAGCAATCACCAGAAAGGGAGATAAATG
>NW_006287735.1:0-854 GCF_000327345.1 Myotis davidii
GGATTTTAGCATCTATGCTCATCAGAGATATTGACCTGTAATTCATTTTCTTTGTATTGTCTTTATCTGGTTTTGGAATTAGGATAATGCTGGCCTCAGAATAAGAGCTTGGAAGTGTTCCTTCTTTTGTGTGTGTGTGTGTGGTTTTTTTTTTTTTGAATAGTTTGAGGAGTATAGATGTTAGTTCCTCTTTGAATGTTTTGTAAAACTCCCTTGTGAAACTGTCTGGACCCATGCTTTTGTGTGCTGGGAGTTTTTTAATTACTGCTTCTATTTCATCAATCGGTATTGGTCTATTTAGGTTTTCCGATTCTTCCTGATTCAGTTTTGGGAGATTGTATTTTTCAAGGAGCTCGTCCATTTCATCCACATTGTCCAGATTGTTGGCATATATTTGTTCATAGTATTTTCTTACAATCCTTTGTATTTCTGTGGTGTCAGTTGTTATTTCTCCACTTTCGTTTCTGATTTTATTTCTTTGGGTCCTCTCTCTTTGTTTCTTGATGATTCTGGCTAACGGTTCATCAATCTTATTTATTTTTCAAGGTTTCATTGATGTTTTGTATTCTTTTGTTTTAGTCTCTATGTCATTTATTTCTGCTCTAATCTTTATTATTTCCTTCTCCTTTTACTGGGGTTTTCTGTTTGTTTTCTTTCTAATTCTTTGAGTTGTAGGTTTAAATAGTTTATTTTTATTTTTTCTTGTTTTCTGAGGTAGGCCTGTAGTGCTCTGAACTTCACTCTGAAGACTGCTTTTGCTGTGTCCCAGAGATTTGGGGTTGTTGTGTGTTCATTTTTTCCAGGAAGTTTTTTATTTCCTTTTTGATCTCATTGGTAATCCATTTATTGTTTAA
>NW_006287736.1:0-346 GCF_000327345.1 Myotis davidii
GTGCAATTTGATGAGAGCTTCCATCAGCTGAGGTTTTGCCACGTGCTGCTGCTGAGGGAGGTGGGAGACTTCAGGGTCCACAGGCGGTCCTACAGGGTACCTGGAGAGATGTTCTGAGGTGGCTGCACTTGGGTCTGCATAGACATCACAGTTTTTGGCATGCCTCACATTGACTATTGCTGGGGGATGGGTGCTGGTTGCCACTGCCGGGGCTCGGGGGGCAGAATAATAGGCCCACTGACCTGGTTGGTTCACATTCAAGACCATGGGGGCCATCTGGCTCTCAGGGGTAACTGTGTCTCATGGGCATACCGTGGGTGCTCACCCAGTACAGATGCTGCTGCTG
>NW_006287737.1:0-267 GCF_000327345.1 Myotis davidii
GGCTTAACTACAACAAGACTGCGTACAAAGACCCCTAGGGGGTGCCCCAACAAAAGATTAAAAAATGCGGAGACAAAGAAACACTACGCAAATGTCAGAAATGGAAGATATAGAGCTCAAAACCACACTTTTAAGGTACCTCAAGAACTGTCTAGAAGCTGCCGATAAACTTAGTAAGGCCCTCGAAAAGACTGGTAAGACTGCCTATAAATGTAGTGAGATCCTCAAAAAAACCTAATGAGACCCTGGATGTTGTGATAAAGAACC
>NW_006287738.1:0-488 GCF_000327345.1 Myotis davidii
CTAGTGCAATCCGCCACTCAGAGGTCAACCCCTAGTCATGACTATCAAGGACAATGCAAGCCCTACGGCCAGGACAAGAAGAACGGTGTTAGTAGGTGTACGTGGGTCTACCAGTGAGTACAAATACTTGGTCATCTCTTCCCACCACCCTGGGTCAGCGAGGCCTCAGACCAACGCTTCTTCGGGTCTCTATGGGATGCCTCCACCTGCCTCCCCTGGGTCCTGTCCTTACCTGGATGGTGTCCTGGGCTGAAGCAGACTTGAAGTCTCTGTGCAGGTCCTGGACTCTTTCAAAGAAGCGGGAGAGAGTCGGCAGACTTGAAGTCTCTGCGCAGGTCCTGGACTTTTTCAAAGAAGTGAGAGAGACTCTGGGGAAAGGAGATGAGGCCTTAGAGGTCCTCATGCATGGGTAGGGGAGCATGGGGAAATAGGTGGACGGTGGGCTGAGTGGAGGCACCTTGCCTTCTGGAGTCACTCACCTGGCTCTT
>NW_006287739.1:0-546 GCF_000327345.1 Myotis davidii
AGCTGGAAAACCCTGTTTCACAAAGATATGTTGATGGAAATGGAAGAAGAAGGCGTAACACAGTCTCAGACAGAACAGGATATGCAAACACTTGATCCAGAATTTTGTAACTGGCACTGTAGAGAAATCAGTTCTCGTAGCATTGTTGTTAATAGTTCAATGAACTCCTCTTGTGCTGTCTCAGGAACATCTTCAGCTTTGACTGTGAATGGGCTTCTGGCAAATGGGGTGTCAGGTAGATTTGGAAAGTATGGTGAAATTTCATCTGCAAGCATGCAAGTGTTCTTTCACAGAAATTATCATGGTAACTAGGGGCCCAGTGCACGAAATTCGTGCACTGGGTGGGGGTGAGGGGGAGTGTCCCTCAGCCCAGCCTGCCCCCTCTCACATTCTGGGACCCCTCAGGCATTGACCCCCATCAATCTCCAATCGCAGGATCGGCCCTTGCCCAGGCCTGACGAATCTGGCTCAGGCGTCAGGCCTGGGCAAGGGACCCCCTCTCCCCCCATCACCGGCTCTGATGCCCGCCCAGGCCTGATGCCTCTG
>NW_006287740.1:0-1142 GCF_000327345.1 Myotis davidii
TTGGGGTACAGGCTAATGTCCTAGCATTCACATACCTCAGCCCTCCTTTGTGCCCCAGGCCACCTGCATCCCTCTGTGTTGCCATCAGAGATCCACCTGTGCCAGGTCACAGTCAGAGCTGGACTTGTATTTGCAGGTGGCAGAGGACCTCTGACCTGGAAGATTGTCATAATTGTATAACTGCCCTGTGCATTAACATGCCAAATATCAGGAATTCATACCCATTAACCAGGAAGAGATCTGATGTCCTCATGGGGATGTCGGGAAGTGAACTTTGCAAAGTGATGTTGTCTTTGCAACCCTGAGTACCACCTCATGTGGCTCTTCAGAGGAGTGCCAGCAGAGCTACCTGGAAGGCTTGGCAGAGTCATAGGGTCAAGTTGGTTCCACTCTGGACCCAGTTCATCAAAAGCTCAGAGACATTCACTGTTGTGAGGTCCCTAGGCCCGTGGTCGGCAAACTGTGGCTCATGAGCCACATGGGGCTCTTTGCCCCCTTGAGTGTGGCTCTTCCACAAAATACCACAAGCGGGCGCACACGTACAGTGCGATTGAAATGTCATGGCCCATGCTCAGAAGTCAGTTTGCCTTATGTGCTGGGATGGGAAGAGGTCACATTTAGAGGGACTGCCAGACCACCATGACCTTCCATGGGTCCCAGTGGCCATACTGTGCTGTGTGGTCCACTCACAGGCCTAGTCTATTGGACCAGAGGCGGGCATCTGAGACAGGCAGATTCACTTCCACAGGAATTTTGACCTGATATCCAGCAAGTGTTTCTGATCTCTGTGTGACACGTGACTCTGTGCTTGGGCAGCTGAGAGCCCGAAGCAGAAGAAGGTGGTGGGAGAAGGAGGAAGAGAGGCGAGGATGCAGAGGCAGAAGCAGGGAGACCGCACAGCGCTGCTTGTGCACCCGCAGTCCTTGAGCCACCTCAGAACTCTTCATTCTTACAAAAAATGCCTCCCTGGGCTTAAACCATACCCACTGCTTTTTCCTTTCTATTTGCAATGAAATACCTTTCTAAGCTCCCTGGCGGATGGTGTCCAGGTGTGACTTCTTAATGGAAGATTATTTGCTCACTGTTGCATAACTGACATATTTCAGAAGCTGCCAGGACTTGGGGCTTTTTTTTTTTTCCGT
>NW_006287740.1:2249-4049 GCF_000327345.1 Myotis davidii
AGCAGGGAGTGACAGAGCAGGGAGTGAGGGAGGAGGGAGTGACGGAGGAGGGAGTGACAGGGGAGGGAGTGGCAGAGGAGGTAGTGACAGAGGAGGGAGTGACAGAGGAAGGAGTGACTTGCTGAGTTGACAGTTTGAGGAGGCAGAGGGCTGAGGAGGAGCCTTCAGATTTGGGGGCCTAATTTTATCCCTTGCAACTGGGAAAGCAGGCTGGTCCCTAATTCCTCTGCCAGAGCAGGCAGGGGGTGCAGTGCGCAGGGATGCGGAGGAGGCTACTCAACTGGGCCACACAGTCCTGCCAGGGAAGCAGATGACCTGCCAGGTCAGACCATGGCGCTGTGCACTTTCCGGGGCTCAGGCCTTGAAATAAAGAGCAGCCACAGGAACAGCCCAGCCCTGGGGCTCCAGCTGGCATTGGCCAAGGGGTCCAGGGCTCCAGGAGGTCCTGAGTAGGCATGTAATGTGGGTGCCAGGGATCTGAGCCCTGGATGGAATGAGCTCATCCCTGGAGTGAGGTGAGGAGGGGAGAGAAAGGAGAGCTAAGGCTTGAGCAGGTCGCCATTAAGTGGTCAAGAGGAGGAGGGGCTAGCAAAAGAGGAAGAAAAGGAACTGCCTTAAGGGGACACCACAGCCAGAGGAGGGAGTGACAGAGGAGGGAGTGACAGGGGAGGGAGTGGCAGAGGAGGTAGTGACAGGGGAGGGAGTGACAGAGGAAGGAGTGACTTGCTGAGTTGACAGTTTGAGGAGGCAGAGGGCTGAGGAGGAGCCATTGGATTTGGGGACCTAATTTTATCCCTTACCACTGAGAATGCAGGCTGGCCCCTTCTTCCTAAGTCAGAGCAGGCAGTATATGAAGGCAGTTTCGTATTTTATTCTAAGAGAGAAGTTCCATGGGAGCCCTTGGCTGGCGTCATCCCACAGCTCTGTGCAGAAGCCCAGCCACGGAGCCCTCAGCTCTTCCTTGTCATGTCAGCAGCACACGTGTCTGGGCCAGAATCCTGGACCACAGCTGCCCCACCCACCCCGATGGCTCAGAACTCGCAGATCACAAGACGCTTCTCTTCACAGGGTTTGTCGTTCCACTTGCCGTTGGTGTACATCTCCACACAGTACTCATTGCCGCCATCGTTGTTGGGCTCCCCGGGGGCCCAGTTGGAATAGACCAGGGGCTCCCCTCCTGGGTAGGTGAACTTGCCCTCCGCCTTGGAGAAAGTCATGCTCAGGAACGCATTACCCTTGCTCTCAGCCTCGACCAGCTGTTGCAAGGCGTGGTTCTCAGCTTCAGAGCGTGGGGAGGGCAGCTGCCCCCCGGCCTGTGCGCACACTTGCTCTGCCTCCTGGAAAGGTTTCCGAAAGGCTGCTGCCTTGAAGACCTTCTGGCCAACACCTCGGCCATGGGGGAAGAGCTCCACTAGGAGGAGAGGACAGTCAGATTGTGGCTCTGGGGGCACCTGCCAAAGCTTTGTGGCTCTGAGACCTTTGTGCTCCAACCAGAGCCCAGGCCTCCCTTATAGGGCCTCTGAGCACCAGGGAGGACAAAGGTGAGACCCCAGCTCCACGGTCCCAGTCTGGGAGGTGGATCTGCCTGTCTAGTTACAGGTGAGAACACTGGGCTCAGAGAGGTTAAGTAAGAGGCTCAATTCCATGTGACCATCACATGCAGAGTTGGGGGTCACCCTTATCTGATCTCACACTAGAGCTGAGATGTGCTCTTTCTATTACACCCATGTTGCATGGTAGAATCGGTTTCCCAGTTACTGGGTGGGACTGGGAAGCTTTGGCATCATGCAGGGAGATGGA
>NW_006287740.1:5645-6219 GCF_000327345.1 Myotis davidii
GGGAAAGCACGGAGGAGGGGGAATTAGGGACTAAGGTGGAGATGCCACAGGCACAGGCACTGGGCTGTGCTGCTGGAGCCTCTGACTCCTCAGCACCCAGGATCGGGGAGAGTCTCCACCAAACACCCAGGGAGGAGCAGGAGAGCCCAGAGGTAGCCTGCCCCCTGCCGGACCCTGGGCCTGTCTCAGGTGAGACTCTCAATGGCCACATGCCAAGGTCAGACTCTCACAGCCTTGAATGCAAGCACAGCTTCCCAGCCCCAACTCTCAGGACAGTGTCTGGAGTCACTGCTGCTGTGGGCTGGGCAGCTACATCTTGAGGGGTTTGCACTCCAGCCACATAGAGATAAGAAATGCATCCTGGGTAATTGCTTGTCCAGGGACCAGAACAGGTTAGCAGGAGGGAAAGTCTGAACTGCACTGGGTTTGGGGCATTGATCTTGCTCGGGTCACAGGTGGCTGTGATGGTGGAGGCTGGATCCTGGTAGCCTTGACCATGCTGGTGCCAGCCCATTGAGCTGGTGTTGGTGCCACACTATGTTCCATGTCCCTTGCATCTGCTTCCAGCTCCTGG
>NW_006287741.1:0-353 GCF_000327345.1 Myotis davidii
TTACCTTGAGTAGTTCATGCCATTCCTTTCTGGCGATAGATTTTCTGAATAGGAATCAGCTGATAACCTTTTTGGGCTCCTTATCTTTTTCTCTTGCCGCCTTTAAGATTCTCTCTTTGTCTTTAGTTTTATTTTATTTTTTCTCTCTCTTAATCTCTAATTTTTGGAATTTTAATTATGATGTGTCTTGATGTGGGCCTAGTTAGGTTCTTCTTGCTTGGGACTCTCTGTGCCTCCTGAACTTTAATGACTTTTTCCTTCACAAGGTAAGAAAAGTTTTTTTGCCATTAATTTGTCAAGCATGGCTCTATCCCTTTTTCCCTTTGTTCCCCTCCTGGCACACTTATTATGCA
>NW_006287742.1:0-1460 GCF_000327345.1 Myotis davidii
AACCCAAGCATGTGCCCTGACTGCGAATTGAACAGGTGACCTCCTGGTCTCAGGGTGATGGACGCTCAAACACTGAGCCACGCAGGTTGGGCGAGTTTATTATTTAAATATATTTCTTATTTCAGAGAGGAAGGAGGAGGGAGAGAGAAAGAAGCATCAATGATGAGAGAGAACCATGGATAGGCTGCCTCCTGCATGCCTCACACTGGGGATGGAGCCTGCAACCCAGACATGTGCCCAGATCAGGGATCGAACCGTGACCACACAGTTCATAGGTCGATGCTCAACCACTGAGCAATGCTGGCCAGGCAAAGGTGAGCATATTGATAGGCTGGTAGAAAGAGTATCAGGAGTAGGAAAGACAATTGTATTCAGGCCTAGTTATGACTTATCTGTAACAGGTATTTGCTTTTTGAAGAGGAGCTTGAGGTCTTTGATGGGCTTACAAGAATGGGCATCAGGATGTGGTTTCTATGGGAGGCTCACCAAAGACAGGCTTAGAGGGAAGGTAGGGGAGGGTCGGGGTAAGAGGGAGAGATCAACCAAAGGACTTGTATGCATGCATATAACCCAACCAATGGACACAGACACCAGGGGTGTGAGGGCATGAGCTGGGGGGCAATGTGGGGATAAGGACGCATATGTAGTACCTTAATCAATAAAGAAAAAAAAAAGATAGGCTTAATTCAAGATAAATGAACCCGACTGGCTATCCTGCAACCGTCAGGGCAGTTGGGGTGCTCAGCAGGACCTGACATAGGCCTTCTCATGAGGGGTGTAGGTGGGACTCAGGACAGTTGACCCTCGGGTTTTTATTTTTTACTAGAGGCTTGGTGCACGAATTTGTGCAATGGTGGAGTCCCTAGGCCTGGCCGGTGATCGAGGCCATCGGGGGGCCTGCTGGCCGTTAGCGGGGGACTCCTTGAGGTTGGCCAGCCCCCGGCTTCCCCTCCTATTGGGGCCAATCAGGGGGACAAGCCAGTGGGGGAGTGGAAAGGGCAGTGGGAGGTTGGCCGATCACGGGAGTTTGGCTGTGAGAGTGCACTGACCATGAGGGGGCAGCTCCTGCATTCAGCGTCTGCCCCCTGGTGGTCAGTGTGTGTCATGCAACTGGTCGTTTGGTCATAACAGTCGCTTAGGCTTTTATATATATGGATTATTTTTTGAGATTTTTTTAAAAAAAATATATGTTTTTAATTGATTTCAGAGAGGATGTAAGAGGGAGGGAGAGATAGAAACATCAATGATGAGAGAGAATCATTGGCTGCATCCTGCACACCCCACACTGGGAATCGAGCCTGCAACCTGGGCATGTGCCCTGACCGGGAATTGAAGGGTGAACTCCAGGTTCACAGGTTGATGCTTAACCAATGAGTCACACAGGCTGGGCTACACCTCTAGATTTTTATTTATTTATTTATGTATTTAAAATATGTTTTATTGGTTTTTTACAGAGAGGA
>NW_006287743.1:0-214 GCF_000327345.1 Myotis davidii
CTGTGGGCCACAAGGCTGCAGTGGGCACAGGAGTGTATCTCGGCCCATCCTCCACACCTCTGCTGGCCCCATGCTGCCATGGCTGCCAGTTCCCTGTCTGTTGGCAGTCCCACTTGCATCCGCTGATGGTGCAGAGTGATTGGGGCTGGCACCGGCTGAGGATGTGAGCAGGGCTGCTGCTGGCAGTGGGTGTGAAAGGCAGCTGCTGGCCCCA
>NW_006287744.1:0-771 GCF_000327345.1 Myotis davidii
CACCAGGCCAGCCAAGGCGCATGCCAGCAGACAGAGGACAACAGCAGCAGTGGGGTGATTCGGGGCAGAGCCACCCAGCACCATCCCCAGATAGGCCTGCTGGGGTTGCCTCCCACAGAGGGAGGCCACCAGTGGCTGTGATGCAATTGGGGGCAGGGCTGGCCACTTGCTGCCCGTGCCATCCTGATGGGCCCACCATCCTGATGGGCCCACCAGTCACATCCCACAGAGGGAGGCCAGACTGTGGCTTAGGCCCACTCTCTGCTCCCCTAAACTGTCAGTAGGACATCCCCCATAGGGTCCCCAATTAGGGAGGGTGCAGGGCTGGGCTCAGGGAACCCGCCCCTGTACATGAATTTCATGCACCAGGCCACTCGTCTACACTATTAAAAGAGAAACATGCAAATTGATGTCACTCCGCCACGCTCACCAGCCAATCAGATGAGTATGCACATTAACCCAACAAAGATGGCAGTTAATTTGCATACATAGGCGCCCAGCAGCCTGGGTCTCAGGAACATCATCGGCACCCAGGTCACTCTGAGGTAGGGCCTGTGTGGGCCCTGAGCAGCATAGGAAGGGCCTGAGCCAGGGGGCTCCTGGGCAGGG
Organism: Myotis davidii; assembly: GCF_000327345.1. Taxonomy (NCBI): domain Eukaryota; kingdom Metazoa; phylum Chordata; class Mammalia; order Chiroptera; family Vespertilionidae; genus Myotis; species Myotis davidii. The sequence goes on from NW_006287744.1 coordinate 610, forward strand.
GCGGAGCCAGCCATCCGAGCTGCGGAAGACCCCTGCCCAAGCTTAAAGCCTTGGCCAGAGGTGTCAGGCCTAGGCAGGGGGCAGAGCTGGTGATCAGGGGAGGTGGGGTCCCCTGCCCAGACCTGATGCCTGGGCCAGAGGCCTCAGGCCTGGGCGGGGGTC
>NW_006287744.1:10005-18573 GCF_000327345.1 Myotis davidii
GAGCAGCAGGGCTGATGCCCCCCCCCCCCGGGGGACCTCCCTCAGACGGCTCCTTTGCAAGAGTGTCAGCACCCCAGCCTCCCCCGGACCCCTCAGAACTGCAGGATGTTCTCCCGCTGCAACCCCCGTCTCCTCCCTCTTGACCCAGACCGGATCTCACCAAAGCTTTGGAGCACCCCCCGGGCTGTGGCTGTCAGGACCTTCGGCCTGGAGCCCGCGTGCGAATAGAAACCGACACAGACGCCAAAGCACAAGCGTGGGCAGAAGCTGCCCGGCTGGCGTGGGGCGGTGTGTGTCGCGTCTGCCCCACTGGGAGCCCCAGGGGTTGTGAAATACATGGCACCAGGGCAAAGAGGCTGAGAGTTGGTAACACGACACCATCATGTTGAGCCTCATTTTCCTTCTCATTAAATGAGGTGATAAGTTGCCCGCAAGACCCCTTCTGGTGCCATGATGATAGCCTATGGGGTGGGGTTCTCAATCTGGGGGACAGGCGAGGAGCTGAGCTTCTCCTCCCGTCCGCCTAGACTCCCCAGGAGAGAAACGGTAAGCTCCTGACACATTCCCGGGACCAAAGGGAGAGGGCCATGCCCAAGTCCAGGGGACGGGTTCCTAACAGCGGGGTCCGCGGGCTCACCGCTGCAGCACGGTGTCCGAGCTGATGGTCCGGTCCTCCAGCGTGCGGAAGCCTGGTACCTGCACCACGAACACGCTGCCACTCTCGGTGCCCAGGTAGAGTGTCTTGGAGGAGGAGTGTGGCAGGACCACGGTGATCTGTGTGGCGCTGGGGGCAGCCCTGTGGAGGGGAGCAGCTATCCGTGAGCTGGCCGCTGTCCAGGCAGGGACCCCACGGATGGGCTTCCGACCCTGGCTGTTCTCCCCACCCCGGGAAGGCCATCCCTAGGAAAGCAGGCTGTAAGGTCTTTTTTAATAGAGTCCAGTCTCGGGCCAGGACTAAGATATTGGCTACATTCTGCCAAGACAGGAAGCAGATGGCAGCGTCCGCCCCGGAAGCATGCGGGGGCCCCTGCCCAAGCCTAAAGCCTCAGCTGGAGGCATTAGGCCTGGTGGGGGGTGGAGCCAGTGATCGGTGGGGGGCGGGGGAGGTGGGGGTCCCCTGGCCAGGCCTGAAGCGTGGGCCAGAGGCGTCAGGCCTGGGTGGGGGCTGAGCTGGTGATTGGAGGGGTCTGGGGGTCCCCTGCCCAGCACACTGGCCAGGGCTTGAGACCATATGTTTTAACTAAATGTTCATGTGAATCTACTAAGATTTTTATTGCTATCCTTATTGCTATTTAGAGATTAATGAGTTTACAATTGGATTGGTCAGTTCTGTTTGAGATTCTGATTAATTGCCATCTGAAGTCCTGTGTGAGATTCATAAATCTTGCATATAGGGTCAGTGTAGACAAGATAGGTAAAGGCTCTGATCACAGCAGGTCAGAGCAGGGAGTTTGTACATGTACAGGCCGAGCCGGCTATTGGAGGGGTCTGGAAGGCATCAGGTCTGGGTGGGGGGCGGAGCCAGTGATCAGAGGGTGATGGGGGTCGACACCTCTGGCCCAGGTGTCAGGCCTGGGTGGGGGGCTGAGCTGAAGATCAGTGCGAACTACAAAGGAAACACCTTTCTGACTGCTCATTGGCTAAGCTCCCTGTATGCCACTGGTAATATTCTTAGTAACTTGGGTCACAAGAATTCAAAAAGATGATCTAGGGTTTTTCACCACACTTCTGGCAAAAAAAACGAAGGTCTGCTGCTGGAGGGCTAAGAAATGTCATATCCTGCCCTAGCTGGTTTGGCTCAGTGGATAATGCCTCGGCCTGCTGACCACAGGGTCTGGGTCCAATTCTGACCAAGGGCATGTACCTAGGTTGCAGGCTCCTCCCTGGGCGGGGCCCAGGTCAGGGCTCATGCAGGAGGCAACCAATCAAAGTGTTCCTCTCACTTTGATGTTTCTCTCTGTCTTTCCCTTTCTCTTCCATATTCTCTAAAAATCAATGGAAACATCTTCTCAGGTGAGGATAAAAAAATAATAAAGAAATGTCATGTCCTATGAAAGACACATCTTGAAAATGCCTAAAGAAAGTTGTCATTTTTTCATGGTGAAGTTGATTGGAGTCCTTGTTGATGAAAACACCTTGGTGGCTGCGGTGACTGGCAGTGGCTGCAGCAGCGGGGTGATGGAGCTGGTGCCTCCCCCTGATCAGCCAGGTTGCCTCCCACAAAGGGAGGCCAGACTGCGGCTTAGGCCTGCTCCCCAAGGGGAGCAGGGAGTGGGCCTAAGCCATCAGTAGGACATCCCTTGAGGGCTCCCAGTATGTGAGAGGGGGAAGGCTGGGCTGAGGGACACCCCCCCCCAGTGCACAAATTTCGTGTACTGGGCCCCTAGTAATATATAAAGAGGTAATATGCTAATTGGTCCTAACAGTGTCACAGTCACAACTGCTAAGGAGGAGGCTGCCTGGGCATGTACGGCAGGGCATTGCTCCTGGAGACAAGGTGGAAGCAGGGAGGCGCCCGGAGGAGGCCTGTGCCTGGGAGGGCGGGGGTGAGAGCCTGTAGCACCCCCCTCACCAGTCCTTTGCCACCTACCACTCACACTCAGAGTGCCCTGCCACTCACCTGCCTGGGGAAGGAGCACAGCACAACAGGCAGAAGGTTTCCACACTCTCCTCTGGTGCCAGGATGGGGTCGAGCCCAGAGAAGGCAGGACCAGCCCAAGGCAACTCGAGGGATGGGCTTGAAGTGGCCAGAGAAGGCCAGGGGGTTCGGGGGGCTGGGCCAGGCACACTGGAGCTTTGCATGGAGAGGTTTGGGTGTCAATGCAGGGCAGCGGGTGGGTGGGCTGGCCATGTGATTTCGCACGCTGGGCTCCTAGTTTCTATATAACTATATATCCACTTTTGCAGGGGTGGGTAAAAGTAGATTTACAATTGTGAGTATGCAAAACAGTTTATTACTGTGCTATTTATTATTGGGTTTTTTTCCACATGAACAACTGTAAAACTATTTTGCCCACTGCTATATAATCCTAAGAATGTGTGCGTCACACACACACTCATACATACACTTAAAAATTATGATTCTATAGAGTCCTTTTTCCTTCTTCTATAGGTTTCAAAACTGCAAAAATTTTTAGGGAACTCTACATCCCACCTTATGAAACTGGTGGTTAGGTGAGTTGACTACTGCAGCGGTTGCCAACCTTTCGGACCTCACAGACCACCAGTGGTCTGAGGACCACTGGTTGGCGACTGCTGGTTGGCAAAGGACAAAATGTGAAATAACCAGTTCAAAGTCACCTCTCAGGTTTGGGATAGAGCCTCAGCTGCCTCTGTCAATGAAATTCTTTACTTAGGAGCCAGGGTCAGCTCTCTTAGAGCTGGGCATTTCAAGGGACAAAGGTGAAATGACACAATGACTGCACTTCAGCTCTGTTGGTTCATGGTCACACGTTACACATAGCTTGAGAAGTTATTTCTCCTAAAGACCATCTTTAACTTAAGCAACATGTCCTGAGATGTCTTACAAGGGCAATCAGGTCCTAGTTAGGGGACTAAGTGGGAGGAAGTTATAATGTACAAGTTGAGTCTTTGGAGACTCTGAAAAACCCATTAACGGAGAAGTTATTAATGTCTTTTTTTATGCAGCTATAGTGCAGAGGCAGACCCCAAAGAAACCCATCCACATTATAAAACATTTTACAGAAATCCAATTTTGAAAATAGGAGAACATTACAAATGAAATCTTGAGGTAGAGACTGAATACGTGCCTAACCTTGTGGGCCAGTGGCAGGTTTTCTAGAGAATAAAGGGAACTTCTCATTAGCCTTTTCTTTGAGACAAAGAAACAGAACAAAATCTCCTACTGTAAAATTTGATTTATTGTTCTACTGTTCTTATATTTAATTTTCTTCGGTTTTAGTTTTATTGTTCTTATATTTAATTTTCTTCTTTGTTGTCTTGTATTACCCTTGCCCAACCCTAACATATTTGGGCCTCTGTTAACTTGAATTTAACTTTTTAAAATATAGCATCATTAAAACTTCATTAGGCGTGGATATGATACACAGTTAAATGAGTTCCTCTAAGAATAGTAGAATATTCTTACACTGGTAGAATATAATAATATTCTTCCATGAATACCATGGCTCTGGACTATTATCAGAGGGAATTAACTTAAAATATTTTTTTCCATAGAAGGGACAGATTTGCATTCATTTTCATTAGACAGGGAGATTTTGTAAACAGGAACTGTGACACTCATTTTTATATCTCTTCCTGATAGCACAGACCTGGTACACAGTAGATCAGCGGTTCTCAACCTGTGGGACGCGACCCCTTTGGGGGTCAAACGACCCTTTTACAGGGGTCGCCTAAGACCATCGGAAAACACATATATAAAGATTGTTTTTGTGATTAATCACTATGCTTTAATTATGTTCAATTTGTAACAATGAAATTGTCACCACAACATGAGGAACTGTATTAAAGGGTCGCGGCATTAGGAAGGTTGAGAACCACTGCAGTAGATAAACAATAAATGCTTGTCAGATGAATAAATTCTAAGTCCATTAAATCTTCAATCATTACACAATCAGAGACTTCCTTCTACCTGTCAGACTCTCTGCCTTCAGAGATGAATAAGATGTTGTTTTTACCTTTAACAACCTTAGAATCTGGTGAGGTCATAGAGAAAAAGAGGGCCATTTCTACCAGTGATGAGGTGAAGGAGAAAGAGGAAATACAAACAGGGCCTCCCCAGATAGACAAAGGAGGAAGGGCATTTCAGAGAGAGAGGGAGCAGCAGGACCAAAGACAGGGAGGAGTGAGGCTGCAACCCAGGGTGTTTAGATTCTTGACTGGTTAACATTGCTCCTGACCTTGAGAAAAGGCTGCCAAAGACTAACGTTGCCGACTGTATGTGGGGATCACAGTGAAGGACCTGAGGATCCTTGGCCCCGACACCCCAGCAATGTTCTAATCAGGTAATGTAACACTCTCGAAGAACAAAAACAATAATCTCTGAAGAAGTGCATGAAACAACTGAATCAGCATTAAGCAAACACAAAAATGTTTTTTGAACCCAATTCTCTTAATTCTTGGGGCATAGTGATAGGTAGAAAGAAAAGTGGTAAAACCAAAAGGAAATCATCAAATACAACTTTAAAAATCTTCACTTGAATTTGTTCAATGCTAGTCCCATGGCCGCTGCATGCTTTCGTGCACCATAACATCTTCAAGGGCAAGTCCAGGGTGGTACATCTTCTCCAGAAGCCTGTCAGTGAGCCAGCAGATGCTGCCAACGCCTTTGTGTAATGACTCCTCATGGCCCACTCACCCTGCACAGTTCTCTGCTGCTGGTTTTAAGATACAAGAGGGAGTGATCAGGCAAAAGTTTAGCTGTATGGTCTTTGATAAATCACTAATTGTTTTTATTTGTTAAAACAGAGTTTGGAATAAGTGACCCTTTTAGCCCTCAAATTCTCAGACTGTAGCAATTTCTTATTTAACCTTCATTTCCATAAAAGGAAAATCTTTACCTTTTATCTTTATCTAGCTTGTTAATTTGTTCTATACTCTAATTTTCGTTTTCTTCCTCTTTGTTTCTTTGTTTCTCTTTTTTTTTCCCCCCTTTAAATTTTTTGTTTGGTTACAACTGAAGTTAAAATATAGATTCTTTATTTTTTATTTTATTTAATTTTTGCTATCACCATTTATCCCCTCTATGCCTTCTTCCACCTCCACACACCTCCCTCCCCAGATGATTTTTAATAGTTTGAGCTGTGCTGGAGAGTTTAAAGAGGATATTTCATAATTGAATTTGAAACCTTACTAAGATGGGCTTTAAATTTTTATTGAGAAGCTGATGAAAGCTGTTTCCATCTCCACTCACCTCCCACGATTTCACATCTAATCACAGGAAGTGATCCCTCTCCCCAAAACCACCTGGGGACCTCAGGGTAGGGACCTTTTGCATGTCCGGGAATCAAAGGTGGTCCATGGGTGGGAGGTTGTCTATACACAAGTCCAGTTCATTTTAGGCATAATCTGCATTTCTTTTTTTTTCTCTTTTCCTAACTCCCTTCCACAACCTCCAGCCTTCGCATGGGGACAATTCACAGTTTTGTCAGGTGGCTGGTTAGAAACAGCAAGTGTGCTGTGCTTGGAGAAGGGCCATAGCCCCTGCCTCGGGCCACTCAGCTGGGAAAGGCCTCCTGAAGATTTGAAGTTGCAGGGGAAATGCAAACCAGGTTTCTGGGCTCCAAGGGAGGAATGGAATCAGTGGAATCGTAATAAAATATGGCTGGGAGTGCAGCTGTGGGCAGGTCACCCCATTTAAAATGTTATTTATTTTATGAGCTATCCTACATTGCCTGCTCAGCATTTCATAGGAAATTTCAGGTTCTACCTACTGTGTGGAAAAGATGGGAACAACTAAAGTGGATGTGTTGGTTGTTTTAGCATAGCAATGATTCTTCACACAGGAGTGAGTGTTCTGGGTAGATAAAGTTTGCCACCTGTGGATTTAGATAGGGAGGCTTAAAATGCCGCCTGTGTTGGAGTGATGTGGCATGATGGAAGTGTGCTTGTGCGCACATGTGTGTGCCTTACTCATGAGCTCCTTTCTGCCAGCTGCTAAGGAAACTTAGTGGGCCCTTTTGCTCCTTCATTTCTAAACCTTCAAGTAAAAAAAAAAAATAGAGAAGTTAAGACATTAAAATAACATGCAACATTACTGAACATTGGGCTCATCAGGGTGACTTTGAGGAGAGAAAGATTTCTTTCTTAGGAACTAAAAGGTTTCATTTTGCAACTTAAAAATGTTAGCAATCAGCATTATACTTGCATTGTACCTCCTGATGCTCAAAATAATGAGAACAGGAAAATAAAGTCATTTCTATTAAAAGAACATCCTTGAAAATACTACATGGCTTGAAGTTTAGGGTACTCCTGAAGGGCTTCACAATATTATGATTGAGGGGACATTCTTTTTCCAATTTCACCCTGAGGAATGATGTGATTTGTGCTTGTTCTGTAAGTTTTACTTTTTGATTTTGAAATCAAACAAGAGTTCCCACACGCAGACATGTATTAGAAGCCAAGTGCACTCTTGTTGGTTGCGTTATCCAGGGGACCCTGTAATGATGGTCTGGGCTCAGAGGAATTTAAGATGGTTCTTTGGACTTTGCTGCTATGTCACCTGGAACTTTGGGTGGAGGGATCACTGATTTGATTGATCAAAGATTCTCATCTCGGTGACCTTCAATCTCCAATTGTCACCACCTTTGCTATGAGTGCTGCCATACCAGCAATGTGATGGTAATTATAGTTGAACTAGAGGCCCTGTGCACAAATTTGTGCACAGGTAGGGTCCTACTCCCCGGTCAAACTCCTGGTTGAACTCCTGGTGTAGGGGACAATTTGCATATTAGCCTTTTATTATGTAGAATGGGAAACAATGTTATTATCTTCTGCTCCTGCTTTGTTCATTCTCCCAAGATGTCTTTGGATAATAAGCTGCTTTAGCTGGGCTAGGCAGATGTATTAGTTTCCTACTGCTGCTGTAACAAAGTGGGGTCACATAAACAACAAATCTAGACTTAGGTAAGGAGACACTTTATTCAAAAGGATTATTGCAAGAGGAGTGGAAGGGTAATTGTAACAGGGATAACTGTGAGATTTGCAAGCATCTCCAAAGTCAAGCAGAAAAAGGCTTCTCTTCTTTGAGGAGTGAACAAGGCTGGAGAGAATTGGGAGAATGAGAAGGGTGGCATGGTCAATCACAGAATACTTCACACTGAGGTCAGCCTATTCTTAGGAGAGGACATTAAGGAGGGGCTGTATGCTGGCTCTACTTGAAGTTAGGTCAAAGTTCAGGATCCTAGAGGAAGTACAGAAACTTAACTGATGTTTGGTTAACATGGATTTTGTTTCAATCAATAATGTGGATAAAATAATTCAACTAATCATTTATGAGGCAAAGAATGGGGACTTGAAGGGTGTGTGGCTAGTATTGTTTTAGGTAAACAAGGGGAGCATCCTTGAGTCTTATTTAAGTCATACAGGGAAGAGGGGTTCTTTGTAGTGAGCCATTCCTAGAGCACAAAAAGGTAGTGTGATTCCTTCAGATTGGCTGTTTCTCAGGATTGCAGGGCTCAGGTGAAATTAAAGTTACCAGTGGCTTAACAAAACACAACTTTATTATCTTACACTTCTGGAAGTCAGAAATCTCGCATGGAAATCGCAGGTTAAAGACAGTGTTGGCAGGACTGGGTTTCTTTCTGAGGCTCCAGGGGAGGATCTGTTCTCTGGTGTTTTCAGCTTGTAGAGGCTGCTGTATTCCTTGGCTTGTGGCCCCTCACAGTCTTCAAAACCAACAATAAATGGCAGAGTTTTCCTCACATTGCTTCACTGACACTGACCCTCCTGCCTTGCTTTTTTCATCTGGACGATCTGGGACCGTGGTCGGCAAACTCATTAGTCAACAGAGCCAAATATCAACAGTACAACAATTGAAATTTCTTTTGAGAGCCAAATTTTTTAAACTTAAACTATATAGGTAGGTAC
>NW_006287744.1:18725-22392 GCF_000327345.1 Myotis davidii
ACTACGATAATATTTTTATGTTAAAATCAGCTGATTAGCAACATCAATTCCATTTACAACCTCAATCCTCCTTTGCCACACATGGTAACATATTTCCAGGTTCTGGGATGTAATAACTTAGACATCTTTGGGGTCATATTGTTTGCTAGCATTATACATCTCTTGAATAATGCAGGGAAGGTACAAAAAGACCTATCTTACCAAATATGACTTTTTTGAGTAATTACACTTTTTTGTCTATTTTTTTGAGTATTTTTTTTGACTTAAGGTAGAAGTTCTCAAACTTTTTCATCTTGTGTCCTTTCTACACTATTAAAATTTCTTAAGAACCCCAAAGACCTATAGTTTATGTGGGTTATATCTATTGATATTTGCTGCATTAGAAATTAAAACTGAGAAAATTAAGCACATTTATTTATTAATTCATTTTAAATGTCCATAATAAACACATTAAATGCTAATATAAGTAAGATTTTAATTAAAAATAAACATACTTTATAAAACAAAATTTTAGTGAGAAAAGTGGCATTGGCTCACATTTTTGCAAATCTCTTTCTGGTTTAATGTCTGGTTTGATAGAAGACAGCTGAGTCTTACATTTGATTCTGCATTCAATCTGTTGCAATATGTTGTTTGGGTTAAAGTATATGAAGACCATCCAGCTTCACACAGATATGTAGGTGGAAAATGGGGGAGTATTTCAACAGCCTTTGTAGATAATTGTGGATATATTTCTTTGATATTACACTAAAATTTGACAACTGGGGCAAATGTTAAATTCTAAAAGGTTAATTGCAATGTGGAATATGAAAATACATCAATGAGCTTTTTGTAGTCTATTACTGTAGAATCCAGTGGCCTTGAACTTTGAACAGATCTTTTACTCAGCCATGATTTTAGTATACCATTCACCAAAAATTTGGAAAATTTGAATTCTCAGAGTTATGAAGATCTTCCAATTGTCAAATTTTAAGACATCAAAAAATCATATTTGTGAATATCATTACTAGTTTCATCAGAAAATACTAAGTTTCGGGAAGCTCACATTGACAATACAAGTTTCCTAAATTTTTCTTTTTCTTTTGAAAGATAAATTTTGTCACTGCCAGCACGTCTGCCTTTTCCCCTGGGTTGACTTTTGTGCTAATGGTGCTAAAGCAACAATGAGTAAAGCTGCAGATGCCTGAGCTGAATCATGGCAGTGACAGCAAACTGGGCTGACATGACATTCTTTACCACACACAGTAAAAGCAAAGCAACAAAAACCAGTTTTACTTGAATAGGTTCATGATGAAGTGATACAAATAATTAACTTTATTAAATCTCAACCCTTTAGTACATGTTTTAAAAAATATTAGTAATGAAATGGCAGGTGTATATATTGACTTCTGCTATCTACCAAAATATGGCGTCATCTTCAAGGAATGACCTTGTGCTGTTGAGTTGATTTTTTTTATACCACAATATTTTTACTTGAAAGAATTGCGGACAGAAACTATGATTTCTGAGACTTGGGTGTTTGGCAGACATACATATTTTTAAATAAACAAATGGGCCAGTCATTTCAAGGAAAATAACCAACAGCGAAAAAGCAAAAGCAAATGATAACTGAGCATTATTATGCCAATGGTTTGGCTGTATGGTCTGATGAAAGTTCTTGGAGACTCCAGGATTGTTGTGGAATATTCTTGGAGAACCTTTATATTGCTATCTGCAGAAGGAGATGAAGAATATTACCTTTGCTTACATTAGTGGAGGCTTCCTGACGTAATTTCTGATCAGTGACTCTCAATCAAGTTTTTAGCAAGCTGGAAAAACACACACACACAAAACCTTCAAACCCCGTTTCACTCACAGTGTGATATCTAGCCATTGGGTGCATCAGTAGTTGAGTGTATGTTGGAGGGGCTGTCGTGGCTGACTTGCTGCTTGGGTCCTGCTTTTGACACTCTGGTTGCTCTGCTGATCTGTCTTGAGCCAACAGTGGTGAGGCAGTCAGTCCTGGGGTCCGACTAGGTGAAGGCTCTTGACCAGTTGTCATGACACCATGAATCTAAGAGGGGTCAAAGGGTCATCTCCCTGGACGAAAAGGAGAAGGGTTGCTTAGGCACACTCCTTCCTGCAAGTGTGTTTGAATGCCTTGCTGGCCGTGGTTCTGCACTGAAGTGCCTCTGGAAGTTTGGAGTTTTTCAATCAAAATAACTCCTGGACACAGGGGACCTTTTTTGAACTTTCGCTGATGTCCACATAGCAGCCTGACAATGCTGCAGTGCACTCACTGCTGGACATCCGCAGGCTTAGCCACACTGTTGCTCTGCTCCGGCCAGTCCATGCAGAAGTCAAATGCTACTACCCGCTTCAAGCAGTAAACACAATGCCGCCCCGAGAGAGTTTATTTATTCTGGCAGTCAGGTGTGTGTGCCTCACTACCTCTTCATGAACCGGAAAAAGAGAATTTTCCTATTTGTCTCTCTTCAACTAAATGAAATTCTTCAGGCATTATCTGCAATTGCTGAGTCTTCCTGCTTCCTTTCAAATTTCAATCAGCTACACAAGGCAGATGTGCTTGTCTCCTGTGACTTCCTTGTCATTTGTAAGTGCCACTTTGTAGTTTTAATATCATCTCAAATGTCAGGGCTCTGGCATGGTTCTAATTTTAGTCCCTCTCGATCTTTCCTCCATTGTTTATAGAAAAGGCAGAAAACACCCCCTGCTCAGTAAGACTATGCTAAGCATTTTGTCACATGTGGCTTAAAGTTCTGAATTCATCTGGTTCCTTGAAGATTTTATTTTTTTTCAATCACAAGGGGGATTACATTATCAACAAGAGGTATTTGGTTCCCATGAGCAGATGTACAGGATATACTCTGTTGTCCAGGTTTTTTTGCACTTTCCAATTCCTCAGCATTGCAGAGCCATGAAGGATTATTAAGCTATAATTAATGAGTTGTTCAGTTTATTAAATGTGATAGTCTGCCTCTAATTTGGCTTAATCAAATAGTGCTTTATTTCCTCTTATAGCACAAAGTCCAGGATGGTCTGGTGGTTCTGTGATGTCCATGTCCCAGCCCCCTCCTGTCATTTGTCCTCCCATACTTACCTTAGGGCTTTTGTCTTCCCACTCATCACCTCATGAGTTGAAGGTGGCTCCAGGGCCGCCTTGTGTTTCGGCTCCAGGCTGGAGGAAGAGGAGGAGCCAGCAGCCCATCTCCTTCAGAGGCTTTTGTCTGTTCTTATTTGGGAGAGGATGGCATCTCTAGAGATGTTTGCCTAAATCAATGGGCCAGAACTATCTCATGACCTTGTTCTCCACCTCTGCACTTCATGCTCATGCAAGGGAGGCTGTGAGGCTGAATGTTTCTAGTAGGACTTGCTGCTGCCCTGAAAAAAATTGAAATTCTTTGGGAAATGATAGGGGGAATATTTTGTGTACAATCAAAGACACCCATCTTAATTCTCTTCTGAGTCTAATGATCCATCTTTCTAGTTTCTGATCCATGCTTCTCTAGACTCTGAATGTTTTTCCGATTAACCTTATGCCATTTCTCACTTAGAGTCCTTGGCAGGTTGCATGTATCTTAGTTAGAAAAAACACCAAAAATATCTCAAGTATCTTGACTCCTCTTAAAGGGTATATGTTGCATCCATAGACCTCCATTTTGGAAAA
>NW_006287744.1:24181-29460 GCF_000327345.1 Myotis davidii
ATAATTAAATTCTTGCTGAGGAAATGTGAGCAGAATTGGTATAGGAACCCTTCAGGAAGGATCCTTATGGGAGGGACCGTGCACTTCTGCCCGTTCCTCTTCCCTCTAGCTCATTCTTTCTGGATACGTGGCCCAAGCAGGGCCAGCTTTCTTGATTAATAAGGTTGCTGCCATGTGGTAGGAATGGCCGAGGTCTTACTGATTGTGGAGAATTATACTTGCCTACATAAGAGAGGAAAATTATTTCTAGCTTCAGCCACGGTTATTTTGTGTTTTCTGTCTCAGTAAGCCGAACTGGATTTATAGTTAATTCTGACTGACAGTTGGATGTGTCGATACTAATTGGAGGTGGAGCACAGTGAAAAGATGGTCCGGCTAAGTCTGGAAATGTACTGAAAATAGCAGAGCCTAAGAAAGCCCATTTGAAGCTGTTGGTACTTTTTCAGAGTACCTGTTTTTTATCCACACTCTAGTTTGTTTTAATTATATTTTGGCTTTTTTAGTTGTCTTGATATTTTCTGTTTTCATTTTGATGAATTATGATCAAAGTTAGCAAAACCAAGAGGCAGAATGAATCAGAAAACTACTTGCTGCCTCAAGAAAATAAATTGCTTTACGAAGAACCTCAGATAGCACTTCCTCAAGGCCCACACCTGTCATATGGATTCTGAGCACAGTAGGTCTCAAGAATAAAGTTATTAATCAAATGGATTAAACTTGAAGATGAACAGAAATTATTTTTCAAAGTAGATCCAGAATTTGAGTCCCACATGCAAGTAAACCACTGATATTTTGTTTCATATCAGCTATTGCACAATGGGTTTGATACATTTTTAAAAATGTGTATTGAAACCACAAGTACCTACATGGACCAATATCAAACTCAGTTAAAGGATATTGAAATTATCTAAAAATAGTGGAAGAAAAATAGTGAAATCACAATTCATTGTTGGATCAGAACTAGTCACTCACTATATTGCATGGATATCTAATGGCTTGATATGGGAATAGATGCACCCAACAGCAGGAGAGAGAAGTGGTCTTTAGCACCATGCAGGTAGTTATTCAAACTACTTGCCTATAATCTTCACTGGCCACCATGGAACTTATGACATGTCATACACTCAATTTGTATAGAAATACTAGATAAATTAAAGTGTTACAGAAAATGTTTGTCTCAGAATTTATTAAAAAAAATATTGAAGTCAGCAGGGAGTGTTCAACATGAGCAAAAAAGTGTGTTAAGGTGTAAAAAGAATGGGTTATATAAGAAATCATGCCCAACCAACGTGGCTCAGTGGTTGAGTGTCAGCCCATGAACCAGGAGTTCACGGTTTGATTCTAGGTCAGGGCTCATGTCCTGGATGTGGGCTCCATCCCCAGTGAAGGGTGTGCAGGAGGAAGCATTGACAAGTTGACATGAAGACCTGAACAAAATAGTATGAATTAGTATGCATTTCAGATTTCTTGATTTTTATGATATAAAATAAATTGGAAGACTGCACATGGTAAAAGAAACAAATAAGAAAAGGATTTTACGCCGAAACTGGTTTGGCTCAGTGGATAGAGCGTCGGCCTGCGGACTGAAAGGTCCCAGGTTCGATTCCGGTCAAGAGCATGTACCTGGGTTGCGGGCACATCTCAGAGATGTGCAGGAGACGGCTGACGGATGTTTCTCTCTCATCGATGTTTCTAACTCTCTGTCTCTCTCCCTTCCTCTCTGTGAAAAATCAATAAAATATATTTAAAAAAGAAAAGAAAAGGATTTTACTATGAATTGAATTTTAAAATTTAAAGTGATCAATCAAATTATTTTGACAATGAATGAGTCACAATATTTTGATTGACTCAAACCAGTGTCTGATGTAGTTTATTATAGAGAATAGTTAGAAGACGGCAGAAACTATACCATTGCATCAACTAGATATGTCCAGTTCAAGTTTTACAAATACATGGAAAACTAAAAGTTCTTCTAATTTTTAGGTTCTGAGAATCAGAGTAATGATTAATTAGATTGGGAATTTGTCTCTGTAGTAAAAGATGATCTTGACAATAGAGGGAAATAATGGAGTTTCTATTCTAAGAAACATTCTCCCCAAAGTAATCTTGCCTCTATTGGGACCAGATAAGCAAAGTTTGAGAATTATTCCCTTTAGATTCCCAAAGAATAGTGAACTTGTGAAAATGAAGAAATCTTAGTTTTATACCCTCAAATAAGGAAGAGATAAGGGTAATCGGCTGAATGAAATGTAAACCCATCAATTGCACCTTCAATTTTATTTTACTGAAGTGAGCAAAAAGATTTTATACCTATGTCTACCAAGGCACAGAAATTTAAATAGTTAATTATTTAAGTCATATATATTTGAAAGCCTGTTTTGGGGTCATAATTGAATTTGATTGCCATTCAGATGTTCGGCATACTTTTTCTTTTTAAGTTTTTTTCTCTCTGTATAATTGAAGACTATGTACAATGACAACAAACTGATTTATTTCTTCTCCAAAAGAGGCAAAAACCAATAATCATGTTCTGCTAAATAGATGTGAATTGAGGAATCAGGTGGTTAATTTGCTCCACATGAAGCATTGAATGGAAAACAACATCTTAGCACTTTCCTTTCTTTTTAAAAAGCAAATGATATGTCTTTCTCAAATCTAAACAAATTAGAGATACTACTGTCCCCTGATCCTTGCCCTTTTAACGCGAACAATATGGGTCGCTTAACTCATCATTATACATTGCTCATAGAGTCAGGCTAATACAAACACTTTCTTTTACAGGTATTTCAAACTTATTTGTTAAAGATAACTTATAAGCCTTGCTTTCCTAATTGAAAAATTTAAGTAATCTGTAGAATTTTCAAATATGTCCTAAGCAATGAATTGTTTCCATTTTTAAATATCTCAATACTTTTAGAATAAGCAGGGTAATTTCTTCATAGTCTACTTTACTAAAAGAAGAAAAGTAAAAATATGCCATCAAGCTTGACTAAAAACATAGAAATTTAAAATTCATGGCAGGTCATTAATAGTCTTAAAAACAATTTAAATGTATATGGTTCTCCTGTGCTTAGACAATAACTGGAAATCACTTAGAAATTATTTATTTTGAAACTTCCTTCTATTTTTAGATTAATTAGAAGTAATATTTATATTATTATATCTTAATTTACATTATTAAATGCTCATTATAGAAAATTTTACAGCACAGAAAAGTTTAAAATATCACAGAATCTCACCACCATGAGATGCTACAAGTATTTTTAATATTTTTTTCTATCTCTTTGTCTCTCTTCCTCCTCTGTTCATTATATTTCCAAATCACAATCCAGAAAGTTATTGCAATTCCACTGGTAATAAAATGTTTTGTCACACTTCTATCAATATTATTTGTAGTACATTTGAAAATTTAAAGGTATGAGTAGTATTTCATAGTTGAAAAAACATTTTTTAAATTACTGGTCATGATGCATTTAATTTTTCAAATATTTAGACCCTTAAATCTTCTCTTTCATGAAGTTTTGGTCATGTTTTTCCTTCAATTGCTTGTTGGGATCTTAGTATTTTTGTAATTAAATTTGTAATTTCTCATATGTATTGCATCTATTTTGCTAAAATTGAAAACAGTTGATACTATATTTCATTGCCATCATCTTCTTTCATTGTTGTGTTGAAAGAACAAAATTTACCAGTCTTAGCAATTGGGGATTTGTATGCTTTCAAATTTTTGTATTCTTAAAATCATTCTAAGTTCCAAACTTAAGATTTTAATTGGAATTATGTTTAACCTACAAATTGAGTTACAAGAAATTGACAACTTCTTTCTATGCAACTAGAAAACATGGATGTTCCTGAAGATTGATTTATTTACATCATTTAGAACATATTGTAGAAAAAATGTCTTAAGAAAGTAACTTGAAAAAAGGCAACAGTTTTCAATTCTTTTGTAAAAACTACAATTTTGCTGCAAGGTTATTGTTGGTATAATGAAAAATTGTTTGATTTTTGTGTATTTATTTGCGTGTTTCTACTCTACTGAACTTTCTTATAAATTGGAGCTTGTCTTTCTTATAAATTTTCTAGATATACAGCCATATCAGTCATTAATAATGATACTATTATCTTTCTCTAATTATTGTCATCTGTTTTTAGTTTCACTGTAGCATCCAGAATAATGCTAAAAGGGAATGATGATTATAATCTTCTTTAATGAGATTGACTCTCCTCCACTTAATAATGACAATGACTTTTGGTATGAGATTATGTCTCATGTTTTATTACCAGATTTTTAAAAAGCTTATAAAATCAAGAATGGTGATTAAATTTTATAAAGTATATTTTTAAGCAAAAAATTGGGCAACTGCAAGGTTTTTGTTTGTTTGTTTGATGCTAAAATCCTTATTATTAAAGCATCCAACATTCATTCTTGATTTTAGTGAATTATAAATGTGCTGATATTTTAGTTGGGGGTTTTATATATATATACAGAAATACATGAAGTTGATCTGTATTTTGTTTTGTTCATTATCAGATTTTGATTATGAGGATTTTGGTGCATTTATAAGATAAATTGCTCAGCTTACTTGATGCTAAAATCCTTATTATTATAGCATCCAACATTCATTCTTGATTTTAGTGAATTATAAATGTGCTGATATTTTAGTTGGGGGTCTTATATATACATACAGAAATACATGAAGTTGATCTGTATTTTGTTTTGTTCATTATCAGATTTTGATTATGAGGATTTTGGTGCATTTATAAGATAAATTGCTCAGCTTATCTTTTTCCTAGGTGTTGAAAGACATAAGTATCTGAAATGTAGTAAGTTAACAGTTAAAATAATTCACCCATGTACCTAGGGACTTTTTTGGAAGTGGTCTTTCCCCCATTCATTCTTTGTTTAGAGATAAATTCATGTTTTCTGCTCTTTTAATTGAGCTTGGCTGTTTTATATTGCTCTAGGGCAGTGATGGTGAACCTTCTGAGCTCTCCGTGTCAGCATTTTGAAAAACCCTAACTTAACTCTGGTGCCGTGTCACATATAGAAATTTTTTGATATTTGCAACCATAGTAAAACAAAGACTTCTATTTTTGATATTTATTTTATATATTTAAATGCCATTTAACAAAGAAAAATCAACAACAAAAAATTAGTTCGCGTGTCACCTCTGACACACGTGTCATAGGTTCGCCATCACTGCTCTAGGGCATCTACCTTTTTCCTTCCTTCCTTCCTTCCTTCCTTCCTTCCTCCCTTCCTTCCTTCCTTCCTTCCT
>NW_006287744.1:29570-30658 GCF_000327345.1 Myotis davidii
TTCCTTCCTCTCTCTCTCTCTCTCTCTCTCTCTCTCTCTCTCTCTCTCTCTCCCTTTCTCTTTTTCTTTCTCTCTCTCTTTGCATTTTGCCTCTAACCTTGTGTATCTTTTTAATTATTTACTTTTACTTTTTTGCATCATTTATTTCAGGTTTAGAAATAAATAATGGAGGAAAAAGTAAATATAAAAATTCAAATCCATACATCATTTTACCTTAATGTAAGCGTTTAAAGTCTCTGGTAAACTGGTATGTTTGATAGCTCATTCTGCTTTCTGCTTCTTTTTATGTTCTTACCTATTTTTCAGAGCTGTTAACAGGGTAACTGAATTAATGGCATGGTTTCTGGCATAGCATAAACTCTCATTGAACATATAGGGGGAAATAACATATTCTTGTGGTTCATTAGCTCTGAAGCCCAGCTTTCTGAGTTAAAATACCAGTTCTGACACTTACTAGCTATTTGTTGTTGAATAAATCACTGAATATATGATCTTCAATTTCATTTCCTAAGAAATGGGAAAAATAAATGAACTAAATAGTTGTCAGGAATAAATTTAAAAAAATAAAGCAAACGTACAACACCTGGCATAGAGTGAGAGTTAAATAAATATTAGCTATTCTTATTCTTTGCAGATCTTTAAATCTTCCTTTTTTTGTTCTGTAATGATTTGGAAAACAGGTGTGCATCCTGTTTATAATTCCAGTGATGATTAACTTTTAAGTTTCTAAAAAAATACACAATCTAATCTAAATTTTTTCTAATTGATGAATTGCAATATAATAACTTCTTACTTTGCCCTATGTAAGGCTAAATGCAGCACACTTTTAGCAAACTTTTACATTTTTATCCTTTTGCTAATACATCTAAATTTTATTGGCATATATTAGTAACTACACAATTTTTGCCTACTGCCTTATTTCATAAAAAATTTAAAATTTTATATTAATTTATCTCAATCACAGACAAATGCTTAGATATATAATTATGTACTTGCTTAATTTTATTCAATGGTCAGTCTTGGGTTTTTCTTTTTTAAAATATTTTTTAAAAGATTGATTTCAGAGAGGAAGGGAGAGGGAGAGAGAG
>NW_006287744.1:30978-39876 GCF_000327345.1 Myotis davidii
TATTAATTTCTTTTTTCTCTGTTACTTTTTCCTCCATTTGATAATCTACTCTTAATCATTTTTCTTTTTTAAAAATATAGTTTTATTGATTTCAGAGAGGAAGGGAAAGGGAGAGAGAGATAGAAGCATCAATATTGAGAGAGAATCATTAATCGGCTGCCTCCTGCACACCCCCTACTAGAGATCTAGCCCACAATCCTGGCATGTGCCTTGAATGGGAAACCTCTTGGTTCCTAAAACAATGCTCACCTGGGCTGGGCTTAATCTTTTTTCTTTTGTATTCTGTGGTAGACTAGGAGCTAATTATGTGGGAATTCTTTCTTTTAAAGATGTTTATTCTACTTTAATCTTACTCTTGCAGTTTTTGAGAGGACCTCAGGTTTTTCCTTATCTCAGATTACATTTCAACTTTTTCTATTACCTTTATGCCTTACCTTGATCTCTTTTTAGAACAACATATTTTATATAAATTTTTTTCAATGAAGTCTCTGATTTCTTGCATATCTTTCAGAAAAATGAAATCTCTTTTCCTAAAAATTAGTCTTTAACTTACAACAAATAGTTTTCAGAGATAATTCCTTGAAGTCTTTAAGACAATTGATATTTCCTTCTTTATACCATAGAAAAATCATTCACAAGGAAAATGAGGATTTATTACTTCTTTATCTTTGATTGAAGATGCATTTTTCTAGCTTTAGTGTTTGCCAACAGATAGAAAATAAAGTCTTTCTTTGGCTGCGCTCAATATCCACTTAGGTGCTTGTTGAAAACCTGTCTCTGACCAATATCAGAGTTGTGAATTTAAAAGTAGAATTTATTCAGTACAGTTTTCCTAGACTTAGATCAACCCTTCTCCTGCCCTGCAACTCAAGAGCTTTGACTCTGGGATTGAGAAACTCTACCTCAAGTCACCTGTGGCAGTTCATGGTTCTTTTCAGAAGCATTTATGTGAACAATTAGAATGTCGGACATATTCTGAAAACAGAGTTCCCCTGTCTCTGTTTCTACATGCACATCCTAAAATGTTATAAACTTGAGTCTGAATATATAAATAGGGATTTGCAGCAACCAGCCCAGGAAACTAACCCCTCATCTACAGTAACCAGTCCAGGAAGCCAGCCTTCTTTATATGTCAGACCTAAAGGAAGTCTCATTCCTACCTCTAGCAATCAGTCCAAGAAGACAAACAATAACTACAATCAGCCCCAAATGATCATGACTTGATTAATAATTGACAGCTTCCCTATTTTTCACGCATGCTTCCACGTTAGCACCAACCAGAGAAAGCCAAACATACACCCCTAACCAATCTTAGGAACACCCAGCTCCTAGCTTCTCCAGGCCAACAGACTCCAATCAGGGCCTACCTCGAGACTTCCCTTTTTCTGCTATGAAACTATCCCACTCCTCTGCCTGCCTTTAAGTCTTTGTGAAATGCAAATGATGGTGACTACTTTCAGGTTTTGAATAAGTAGCCTTTGCCTGATCTCATTTTGTTTATTTCCAAAAATGATATACTCTGGTCATTATGTTTTTGAAGTTCTAGGTCTTTTAGAATGCCTGTTAAAGGAGTATACCAGTGGTTCCCAAACTTATTTGGCCTACCGCCCCCTTTCCAGAAAAAATATTACTCAGCGCCCCCTAGAAATTAATTTTTTTTAAATTTCAATAGCAATTAAACAGAAAGATATATGTATTAATGTTTCTACCTTTTTCGTAAAATATAGTAAAGAAAGGTGTAAATTAGAAACATTGAAGTTTGAAATTATGAAACTATTTATTGAACTCAGAATAGAAAGGTAATACAAAAAAAGTTAAAACAAATGCACCTGTGGCCATCACCGCCCGCCCTGGATCGCTGCAGCGCCCACCAGGGGGCGGTAGCGCCCACTTTGGGAATCACTGGAGTATACCAATGCACGTTTGGGGGATATAGTGGTGTGGTGGCCACATGGGGGATGTAACTTTTACAACCTATAAGAGAGTGCCTGCATGGTGGGGTGAAGCAAGGTGGGTGGGGATCGATGCACTTTTTCTTTTCTTTCTGACTCTCTAACTTCAAGCTCTTGAAAGACAGTGGGATGATGGACAGTGGCTATAAGGTTTGACATTTTTTTTTTCGGTTACTTAATTGGGTTCTTATAAGAAATTTAGAACACCAGTTTGTGAGGATAAAGCTCATTGGTGAGAGCGAACAGAGAGCGGAGGCAGCCCTGGAACTGAGGAACAGCTTTGATTTTTGGCAGAATTTGCGAGTCCACAGCTTTCTGGTCAACCTTGCGCTGTTCTGTAATCCCGTATTTCTCTTTCTCTGTGTGGAAGATCTCACCCTCCTGGTGTCTGGACTTGCGCAGCTTCTTCTTGAAGTCAGCATCATTGAGATGTTCGGGGATTTTCACACCGCTGATAGCAATTTTGGTGGAGGTGGCGAGGACAAATTTCTAGTGTGTTCTACGAAGAGGAACTCGATTGAGGGACAGAGGTCCAGTCACAAGAGGCAAGCCACTGCCCAGCGGCTTCAGGAAAACCACCCTCTTGCCTGTGTGGCGCCCGGTGAGGATGATCAGAATGGTCCCAGGAGGGATGCTGGCCGGCGGTCTCCTCACATGCTGACTGGAGGGTTTCTTGCTCTGACTCAGCAGCTTTCGAGGCACACCTTCAGGAGGATGATATCTGGGCCTTTTGCGGAGTTTAACCACTTGGGTCCCACCATTCTTGTCGCCACCAACTGGTTTTGTGACAGTAGCAAGAACTTTCTCCTTTTTCTTTTCAATCCTGGGTTTAGAGGCCGAATACTTCCTTTTGTACGTGGCCTTTCGCGAATACCTAGCCGACCGGGAGTATCTGCCAGTTCCTCTGAGGAGGATCGGGTTTCGGCTGCAGGGGGGCTTCCCCTTCTTAGGGGCCTTAACCTTGCCCCCAGCGTCAGCCTTCCTCTTGGCTTCAGGTTTCTGCTCCTTAGAATCAGGTGTCTTCTCCTTAGTATCCGGCTTCTCAGTTTTCTTTTCACCCACCATCTTGCAAGATGGGAAAGAAGGTTTGGCATTTTTTTTTTTTTTTTATCAACATCTAAGCAGCACATACTGTTCTGTTTTAGGGAACAACATTTATCCAGTCCAGCAGTTTTACTGATTAGTCTACCTCCATCCTTTTCTTTTCACCCACCATCTTACAAGATGGGAACAAAGGTTTGGCGTTTTTTACCAACATCTCAGCAGCACATGCTCTCCTGTTTTAGAGAACAACACATATCCAGCCCAGCAGTTTTACTGATTAGTCTACCTCCATCCATTTTCTACTAGAAGTTCCTCCAAAACTATACAAATGATTCACTATTATCCTTCATTTCCTGCAGTATTGTACATTTAGAATTTTCCAGGTCCTTACACCTATTCCAAAAGGGGAAATTTGGAGATTACCAGGAATTGCTACAGAAATGCAATCTTAACCTGGAACTCAATCTATCCATTTTTGAAATCTATAAACCTTAGATCTCTTGATTTGCTGTCTCTTAGATCATCTGCTGTTTGCTTTTACTAATTTTTCCATGGCTCATCTGAATCCTTAGCCAACTCTTTGGAATGAATTTAGAAAAGTTACTCCCCACAATAATAGCTGTAGAAATCAGGAATTGCTACAGAAATGCGATCTTAACCTGGAACTCAATCTATCCAGTTTTGAAATCTATAAACCTGGGCTTAGATCTCTTGATTTCCTGTCTCTTAGATCATCTTCTGTTTGCTTTTACTAATTTTTCCATAGCTCATCTGAGTCCTTAGCCAACTCTTTGGAATGAATTTGGAAAAGTTACTCCCCACAATAATAGCTGTAGAATTTTGAACAAGTAACTTAATCTTCTTAAGCCTTAATTTTGTGATAAAAAAAGGTGGATAATAGGATTGTCAAGGCACTGAATATTTTAGGTACTTTTCATGGATCATTATGTATTATTGTTAATCCTCTCAGAAACCCTATGGGACAGAGACTATTGGCATTTCCAATTTACAGATGAGAAAACTAAGGTTCACTACAATCTTCTTAAGCCTTAATTTTGCGATTAAAAAAAAAGGTGGATAATAGAATTGTCAAGGCATTGAATATTTTAGGTACTTTTCATGCATCATTATGTATTATTGCTAATCCTCTCAGAGACCCTATGGGACAGAGACTATTGGCATTCCCAATTTACAGATGAGAAAACTAAGGTTCACTAAGGTTCAATTTGCCCAAGATCATATATCTAGTGAGTGGTAGAGCCAGATTTGAATCCAGGCAGTCTTAATCAGGATTCTTTTTGTAAACTACAACACAGTTTTAATTTTTATTGAATTTATTGGGGTGACATTGGTTAATAAAATTATATAGGTTTCAGGTGTACAATTCTAGAATACATGATATGTATATAGTTTTGTGTGTTCACTATTCCAAGTCAAGTCTTCTTTCATCACCATTTATCCCCCCTTCACCCTCTCCTTCCTTCCCCACCCCCTTTCTCTCTGGTAATCACCATACTGTTGTCTGTATCTATGATTGTGTTGTTTTTTTTAATTAATCCCTTCATCTTTTTCTCTTAGTACCCCAAACCCCTCTTCCATCTGACAGTTGACAATCTATTATCTGTGACTATGAGTGTATTTCTATTTTGTTTGTTAGTTTATTTTGTTCTTTAGGTTCCACTTGTAAGTGAAATCATATGGTACTTGTCTTTCTCTAACTGGCTACTTTCACTTAGCATAATATACTCAATGTCCATCCATGCTGTCCCAAATGGTAAGATTTCCTTTTTTTGGCCGAGTAGTATTACATTGTGTAAATGTACTACTCAGCTTTTTTATTCCCTCATCTACTGATGAGCCCTTAGGCTGCTTCCAAATCTTTGCTACTGTAAATAACGCTGCAATAAATATAGGGGTGCATATACTCTTTCAAATTAGTATTTCGGGTTTCTTCAGCATATTCCCAGAAGTGGGATCACTGGGTCAAATGGCAGTTCCATTTTTAATTTTTTGAAGTAACATCATACTCCTTTCCATGATGGCTGCATCAGTCTGCATTCCCACCAACAGTGCATGAGGCTTTCCCTTTTCTCCATATCATCGCCCACACTTGTTGTTTGTTCATTTATTGATGATAGCCATTCTGAAAGGTGTGAGGTGATATCTTATTGTGGTTTTAATCTGTATTTATCTGATAATTAGTGATGTTGAGCATCTTTTCATATGTCTATTGACCATCTGTATTTCCTCTTTGGAGAAGTGTCTCTTCAGGTCTTTTACACATTTTTAATTGAAATGTGTGTGGGGTTTTTTTGCATGTGTTGAGCTCTATAAGTTCTTCATATATTCTGGATCTTAACCCCTTATCAGATATATCATTGGTGAATATACAACACAGTTTTTAAATCTACATTGTCACAATGTTGATTTAAAAGCTGTGTTGTATAAACTTAGCTACACCTAAACTTAAAAGATTATGTGAAAAGAGGCTAGGTAGGTGCCAATGACAGGGACTTCACAGTATACTGGGCTCCCCAGAATTGCAAGTGTTGAAGATTCCTGTAGGAAAAGTGTCCATGACAGGGGCACAGGTCAGCAGCATGGCCTAATGGAAACATTTAGAGGCACAGATTTGAATGGTGTCATAACCTTGGGGTATATTTAGTTCTGCAATTTCCTTTGGAGCTCATTCCAAAAGAACTCTATGGTTTGGGACATTTCCAACCACTCTGGGGAGGAATCTGGGAGGTCTGGGAATTTGAAATTTCATCAGATCCAACATAGACAATCTTAGGGGCAAGATAGGGTTAGGAAGCAATTTATGCTTTCCACAGAAATCCCTGGACTTCTGCAACTTTCTGGAGTTTGGGGATGTGGTGAGGGGCCTTATGGGACTGTCTGTGTAGTACTTGGAGGCCACAGTAAGTGGCATAAAGTGAAACAATGCAACAGTGAACAGTTATTATTCATTTAGCTGTCCAGGATTTGATTTCCTGTCTGTGCGAAGGGAATTCCCCATCTTATGAGTATTTGTGGAGAGTCAGCTATCCATTATCGAAGGGAAAAAAAAATGCTAAACACACACTTTCCCAATCCTTTTGTAGATAGGAGCACTGAATCGGAACTTTACTGTGTACAAAGTCAGAACCATGAAGGGTCCTTTTAGGTATGCAGTAGTTGAAGCAAGATCAGGTTTTCTGGGCAGAAGGGGCATCAGGGCACATATTCCCCTCTGCTGACAGGACCCACTTCTCCTAGCTACTGTGCTGTGTGCCGTGGGAGCCAGAGGATGTTAATGATCATCCAAAGCCTGAACTGAAGACAAGGTCTACCTGTATCTCATCCCAACCTTAGTGTTTGTCTCCCCCCGCCATGTCTGTTTCACAGTTTTGAGGTATCCTCATTTAGTTCATGATTATAATCCTTTGCCTTAAATCTTTTTCATTGTCCCCTATTTTATAGCTACCTCTCAAATTTCCTTTCATCTGTAAATCCAGGCAACTGAGCATGTAAAAATTATTTGGCCGGTAACTTTCCTTAGAATTCTTTAGGTGCTTTTCATTTCAGACCTTTTGTCCATCACTAATTTTTCAAGCCCAACTCTCCCCAGCATGGTCTTCTGTGGGAATAGGTGAGCCTGACTCCTATCCATCCTTCAGGAACAGGATGATAAGGAGAGGCTTTTATTAAAATTAAGATCATAAATTTGAGAACTAGAAACATTTTGGCTTCTAGGCTCATGTGTTTTAGTGGCAGCATGGGCCAATAATCTCCAAGGCTTAGTTTCCCGATCTTAGCAATCCACCCTGAGTGTTGCTGTCTGATCTAAATATGGTGGCATGGGAAGCACTCACCCCAGTCAGTGCTGAGCACAGGCCCTGCTGGAATGCTTGTCCTTGGGTCTCTAATTTGTGAGGCCGAGGCACTGCTCTTGGTTGGAAGAGTCCATGGTTATGCTTCTCTCGCTGGTTACCAAGCAGAAATCAGGGTCTTCATGGGTAGGTACTTAATTCACTTACTTTACATTTTGATGCTTGGGAACACAGATTTTTTAATCTGTTCACTCCCACCCACCCCTTTAATTGTAAGGCAGAAGCCCTCTAGCTTGGTATTTTAGCCCATTGCGTTCAGTGTCAACTATTAACAGCAATTCTACAGTGTACCTAAGCCAATACACTCAAGAGATAATTAACATTCTTAAGATTCAAATAGGAATGTAATACATACACACAAGCAAAAATGATGATAACTTGTATAAACTGACACTTAGACCAAGGGGTGCCATCAAAGGACAGCTGGGGTTGAGATGCTGGAACTGTGTTCTCTAATGATACTCATAACTCTCCAGTTAAGAGATCGATTATCACCGTGTCAAGGTAAAATCTCTACACTCACCTACTAATGTTTCTCTAGTTCCTCCCTCTTCTCTTTCCCATCTTCTTTTATGCATTGTATATTTCTCCAAACATCTCCAAAATGGGCTGAAGAGGACTTTTGGAGAATGGAGCCTCTGGGAGTCACTTTAAGTTATATGCATCTGCACCGTATTGGAAAGATATCCCTTCACTTATTTTTGTATGTACCTTCACTCTTCCCTACCCCCCTCAACTCATAAAACTCACAAAGTGTGAGCCCAGGGGAGCTCAGAGTTCTGGGAAGGGAGGGCAAACATTTATTGAGGTAGTGTCGGCCCAGCAGTGTGCTAGTCAATTTACTTAAATTATCTGATTTTAATTTCACTGTACCTAATGAAAAAAGTATTATATCACTGTTTTTCAAATGAGAAAACTGAAGCTCAGGGAGATCATGTAATTTGCTTAAGGTCAAATAGTCAATAAAGTATTAGTAATCAAACTCAAATTATTCTGACTCCAAATGAAATCATTTCTCTACCCCATCCGATCTCTTGCACTTCTAATAATCTCTATTTAAGAGCCCCTATTAAGAGTCTTTAAGTTTCTAGTTGTGCCCAATGCAATACCAAGACAATTGGGAAGAGATTAAAGTATATATACTTAAATAGGAAGGCTCTAGAATACAAATCATTGTCTATCACTTCTCTTTTCAAAAAATCAGTTTTATTGATATATAATTACATATCATAAAGCTTAAAATGCACTCTTCATTGGTTTTAAGTATACTTATAGAGTTCTGCATTCATCACTATAATCTAACTTGAGAACTATACTTTTTATCAGGGTTAGTTGTTCAAGTCTACCCCCGTGTTCACTACCTAAATCTGGGAGGTCCTTCCTCCCTTGTCTGAGGTGGTAGAGCATGGTGTTCCACTGCAGGAGTGAAATGATGAGATTAAACTATTATCAGGTGAAACCACCTGCAGTCCAATTTCAAAATATTTCTGTTTTCAAATGACTTCTCTGGAGGAAAGGGGCTATAAATCCCCTAAATAAATAATGATAAATGTTCTGGTCTGTATATGTATCATAGGGATATTACTTTGGCGTGCTGGCACTTAGCAAATGAGAAATGTCAAAACACATAAACTGCTTAATCCATATTGGATCATGACAAATTGATTTGGAAATCCTGTTTTCTCCTATCAGGTGCTGCTTCTGGGATGGATTGTTTCACATTTTTTATACTGGCTTGGAGGCCTTTGACTTCTGTTATTGAGAATAGAAAGGCAATTTAGCAATTCTGGGAGGTATCTGACAGAAGGCTTTAAAATAAGTTTTTATCATCCTTTCCTGAATTGATATTTTATGTCACCCCTGTACAGAGTCATGGTTCCATCAACTTTTTTATGCTTGGAAAAATACTCTAAGTATCTATAACCATTTCCATCACCTTCCATTTATTATTTTATTCTGAATATCTATGAAGAAAGTGCCTGCTTTAAAATTATGTAGAATCCTAATGACTTTGGTAGCTATCATCCATT
>NW_006287744.1:39964-57802 GCF_000327345.1 Myotis davidii
CACCTAAAACTCACAACAACTCTTTAAGGTAGATGCTATTACCTGCCTATTAGAGACGAGGAAACTGATACACAAGTTCAATAACTTACCCGAAGGTCATTCATTGGTGATGGGTGACAGTGCTTGGATTTGTTAGTAAGGAGTTCATGACATATTCCTTTAATAAAGAAAGGAAAGAAGCTCTATTCTCTTTTCTGAATGAAAATACAGTATTCTTTTTTATTCAAGGGCACACAAGAAAGTCACTAAATCAATTCATACAGTAACACAGCTAGTGATAGACAATGTCAATCAATGTGTTTGAGTGTTACTGACTAAGGAGTTTGGGGTTCTACTCCAGTCCTCCTTCTCACCCCCAGATCATTGGTTATGAAATGCCAGCAATCATGGCAGCCTATTATACTTCGACTCTAACTTCAGCTAAGGCCTACCTCAGTCTGTTGTATTCCTAACAATGGAAGCAGTCCCAGGGTGGGTCACATGGTGAGGCCCTCATATCAACATCATGTGGGAAGACAGGCCTACTACTGACAATGCGAAGGATCATAAGAAGAATGCTCTATGCCAGAGATTATAAACTGGTGAAGGCAAGCCAAATATGGCACAAATGTGTTTAGTTTGGCCAGATGAGTGCATTACTTTTTTAAAATTAGCTGCCAATGTTTAAAAAGTGGAAGATTTCACACACATTCAGATTTTTCTTCTCATGAAACATCAAAAGAGTTGGAAACACTGGGTTTTTATCTGCGATGCCAGCAACAGATTGGGCCGAAAGATAGCTACCCTGTTTGATGAATCATTCATTCTCTAATTCACCCCAGCGCCCAGCATGCACCCTTTTCTTACCTCATTCACTTATTTTGTGTATTAAGGGGACAATCATTGTCATTCAAGTTTATGATCCTGCCTAAGCACATTTGTTGTTCTCAATTCTTCTGATGACTAAATCTGTCATGTGGTTGAAGAATTCAGTTGTTTCTTGGCAGTTTCAGACAAAAAGGAGCTATAACGTTTTTTTCTATTGACAAATAAATCATAGAAGCTCATTCAAAGGCAAACTTTAACCTTGAACTAGATGCCAATGGGCAAGTATAGAAGTCCATCTATCTGGCTCACTGAATGTAGTTACATAAACGTACTGCATGTTGTGTTCCTGAAGAAGTGGACTCTAAGAAGGAGGTTAGGGTGCAGAAAGTTCATATGGATGTGTTCCTGGGACTATCACCTATAGATGGCAGGGAGAGAAGTAGGGTTGGGCAGGGAGAGAAATCAGACCGCGATGTTGTCTTAGTGAGGCCTCAGGCAACGAGGAGCTCTGAAACTGAGAAGACCCTTCAGAGTTGTCCTGATTTGGAAGAAGGGGCCTGGGTCACCCTGGGAAGGAGGCATATTTTTGGCAGAAATACTTTCTTGAGCCAAAGCAATTCCTAAAGAGGGCTGACACCCAAGGCTACCTGTCAGCAGCAGCCCCAGAAACTGCAGGAAAAGTCCTACATTCCTGAAGAGGCCACTGGGCTTCCCATAACAGCCTCCAGGAAAAAACCATAATCTCCTCAAATATAGTTCTGCAAAATAAAACAGAAACCTATAAGCTTCTTTAAATGAGCCGTGTTTAAATGCTGGATGATTATGCCATACTGTGAGGTGGTTCTCGCTGCCCTGTGGTGACCCTGAGTCTCTTATAGCCTTTAGGCAAGGCTGGCACCTTCAAAAGCAGGAACTCTTGCAATGCTGACCTTCATTTCTTTATGACAGTAATCACTCCACCTCCCCACTATTATAATTACCTAAATAGTTGTCAGTTTCTTCCTTCCCTCCCAACTATATTGTAAATTCCATAGGGTCTGGAATTCTTGTTTTAAATCATCTTTTATTGCTTAAAAATCATAACACGGGGCTGAACACAAAGTCAAGGTTCAATAAGGTAAAGTGAATAAATGGGTGATTAGAGTATTGAGGATAATGTAAAAATAACCTAAATTAACATCAAGAAATAATTTTGTCTCTACCTTCAAAATATATCTTAAATGCTGAATAATTCTCACTGCCTTCCATGCTACTACCTGACCCAAGCCACTATCATCTCTCCTGGTTTACTTCCCAAGAATTCCCTGCTTCTTTTAATACTTTTGGTCCCCTCAGTGTTCTCCACAGAGCAGTGAGAATGACCTGTTGAAATGTAAGTCTGCCAATGTGGTTGGGTGGTTGAGCATTGACCCATGAACCAGGATATCACGGTTTGATTTCCGGTCAGGGCACATGCCCTGGTTATTGAGCTCAATCCTCAGTAGGGGGTGTGCAGGAGGAAGCCAATTGATGATTCTCTCTCATCCTTATGTTTCTCTCTCTCTCTCTCTCTCTCTCAAATCAATAAAAAACATATAGAAAAAAGAAAAGAAATATAAGTCAGGCAACATTGCTCACCTAGAGAACACCTCTGATGGTTCCTGATTTCTTTCAGAGCAAAAGATAATATCCTTACAATGGCCAACAAGGCCGTATACAATCAGTGCCCCCTTCCTCTCTGACCTTGACTTCATCACTCTCCCCACTCTTAATCAGCCTGGCTACCCTGGCCTCCTTGCTCTCTCCACCTCAGGGCTTCCACATTGGATGTTTCATCTGCCTGGAATGCTTGCCCCTACATATCCACAGCTCCCTCCTCACTTCCGTAAAATCTATTCTCCTTTGAGAAAAGTCTACTTTGAAGCTTAAAATTTCAATGTTTAAAATTGCAAGGCTTTCCCTAACACATCTGATCCTGATCCTACACTATATTTACCATAACTGGTACCAGCTATATTATTTACTTTTTATATTCTCTGACTTATTTTTAAATTTAATTTCATTTTTAATCCCCACTCGATGTGTTTTTATTGGTTTTAGAGAGAGAGGAAGGGAGAGAGAGAAACATTGATAAGTTGCCTCCCATTTGTGCCTTGACTGAGGATCGAACCCATGACCTAGGTGTGTTCCCTGACCAGGAATCAAACCTGGCCACCTTTTGCTGTATCGAATGATGCTCCAACTGACAGAGCCACCCAACTAGGGCTCTGATTTATTCTTAATCAGTTCTCATTCGAATGTAAGTTCTATAAAAGTCAGATTTTTTTGTTTAGTTTTGTTTAGTGCCTGGAATAGTGCCTGATTCAACAAATATTGATGAATGAAGAAAGAGGACTTTCTGCAGATTTCTGCTTGATTGTGAGATAGGAGGAATATTTGACCTTCTGCGGGAGGGGATATTCCCTGGCAAGCTTGTCCATGAAGACAATGGTTTGAAAACTGAGACCCTGTGTATCTATTTGCCTCAGGCTATCTTATCTACAAAGTGGCTCTCTTTGCTTTTACATTTGGTGAGTGGAAAATGCTCCCCACTCTGACCCCAAAAGTCCTTCACTTGAAGTCCTGAGCAAAGTGGCTGTTAGCTATACCCATAGGTCATAGATCCTGGCCTCCAAAAATAATGTAAATTTTCTCTCTTGTTTCCAAATGCCTACCCTCTGGGAGAGACCCTGGTTGCTCCTCTTTGGGTCACCTGTCCTACTCTCTAACGGAGAGGGGAAATAAAGTCCCCAGGCTGCCCGAGGCTACTCCTATGGTCATGTGCACCCGGCCAGTAGCACTGTGTACGGAAGATAATCACTCTTTGGCCTTGAACCGCAGGGAGTGCCATCTCCTTAGCAGCCACTTTCTTCAGATTCCTAGGTGCGTTTTGCTTCTGTTGCCTTTGTCACCCAGGACATTTCTTCCTGATTCCTCCCTTCAGTCCCCCCCGCCCCCTTTTTTTTTCTGAGGACACCTACACTGTTCTTTGTTCTTGGTAAGAATAACAAGAAGCTCAGGCAATGCTAGTTCATTGTTTCTAGGGCACAGGGAGCGCATTGGAAGAGGGCCCACTAGGCACTGCCTTTCAGTCTCCTTGGTGTGAAATAGGCCTTCTCACGTTGTGAGGCTGATTGAGGCCATGAGTCCTTCTTGGTTGTCTGGACAATTTTCACTCTGTCTCTTATACAGCAAGTTAACCCCGTGGGGGCATTTCTCTCTGCAGCAGACAGGCTAAGGAGCCTGCTGGGAATGAGGCTGGCCCTGCCAACTCTTTAGCTTTCCTGATCAAAGCGGACAGGGGAGCAGTAAGCAGCAATCAAGTTCCTTTAAGACCTGCCTTACTGAGAGAAAGGTTGGTTTGTTCTGGTTTGTACTCGGCTGGCAGGGACTAAAGTAATGATATTCTATTGTACTTTGTCCAAAGCAACCTTAGGAAATAATTTACGACCACTTGTTATTTTTCCCTCAAAATTAAACTTGTGGATGAGTAGCATTGTTGGGCTTTAGCTAAGCCTGCCTTGCTGACACTTTTTTCCCTCAGACTTGGAAACTCAAAAGATAATGTAAATTTGTTGCTTGTAAGTCTTGAATATCTTCTCACAGGGACAGGGCAGGCTTGGATAAAAGATGACAAGCAAGGTCCAGGTTATTTTTTGAGCGCTTGTGCAGACTGGATGTTTTTGCTTCTTTCTTAGGAAATGTCCTCCAATGCTGAGCTGCCTGTGGGAAGAGGGGCAATTCTACGTGGGGCTGGTAGGAGCTGTTCTGATGAGCTGAGGAGGGAAAAGGGGCATCCTGACACATGTTGGGTTGTGCGGATCACCTACTGAGCTGTCTCCATGGGCTGATCTTTTGTATAAAAAGTAGATAAAGCAATGCATGCTGGCAGAGTGAAAAGCACCATTAAGTGTAAACCAAGGGCCATCAGCTGAACTGAAAGAAGAAATGCAAAAATTAATAGGGTGCCTGTGTAACTGAACTGTTTTATCTGGAGGCTAGGATGTCAGTGGATGGGGCCCCGCAAGGAGAGGAGGAGATGCCAAGGGTCTGGCTGAGATTTCTGGCTGATGGTGACAGGCAGACCTGCCAGAGCCATGAGCCTGGCAGGGCTGAGGGGACTGTGTCTGGGGAGGAAGAGAAGAAAATGTGCCAATTATGAGGAGGGTTCACTGCTGGAAACCACCATGAACAAATCCCTCTCCCTCTCTCTGACAATTGAAGGGAAATGAAAAACAACAAGAAATTGACTATCACCTATGTGTTTCATCCTTAACTTGTAGCTGTTTCATCTTCAACTTGTAGCTGTGAAAATATTTTTTTGCTACTTGCTTTTACTGTGGATAGTCCTGTACCAATTGCATGCCCATGATGTTATCAAATAACGAGAGGCTCAGTGCATGAGATTCGTGCACTGGGGAGTGGAGGTGGGGGGATCCCTCAGCCCAGCCTGCACCCTATCCCCCGGGAGCCCTAGGGGGATATCCAACTGATGGCTTAGGCCCATTCCTCGGACATCTTTAGCACTGCTGCCTGCACCGCTGCACTTGCCAGTCATGAGCCTGGCTCCTGTGTTGAGCATCTGCCCCCCGGGTGGTCCGTGTGCATCATAGCAACCGGTCATTCTGCCATTCGGTCAATTTGCATATTACCCTTTTATTATATAAGATGCTTCTTGCTTTATTCCTGGATGGGGCTCAGTTTTCTCTATAGAATGTTAGAAGACTTGAAACAGGACTGGAGAAGTGCTCTTTCTTTCATGTCTGAAGTTTCTGCTCAATGATTTGAATCTCTGCTTTAATGCAATTTCAACAATTTAAAACCTAGAGAACTGCCAGCACAGATGCTAGTTTATTTTGTATGTCTCTAAATGAAAACTGAAATCTCATATTGGAGGAAAGTCAAGCACTCCTCTACTCCCTGCCAATGGATCTGTAACTTATTTATCAAGCAGCCTCAGCTCAATGGAACGAGGAAAAGTAGAGAAAGACAGAAATGCTATCTGCTGCAAGTCTATCATACTCTCTGTGAGTCCGTGTCAGTGGATTTGAAACTGTGGTCCACAGAGCTCTAGCTTCTGATGAGATGGTGTCCTGGGGACACTCCAAGCACCAAGCAGGTGGTCTCCTACCCTCTGAAGTTCCACTGGATCCATTGTATCTTGGGATTTTCTGTAATATTGGCTTTAAAAATGGTTACTCTTAGGTAAACATAAATTTGAAAATTGTTTCAATATAATTCTAAGTCTTCATAACATTCCTGTGGGTTCACTATCATTTTCATTTTATAGATGAAGTAATTAAGGCCACAGGCACAGAGGTTGGTACATGGCCTCCCTCAGTCACTTTTTCTCCAAAGTCTTTCTGCTGAGCCATTCAGAAGTAAGAAAACAAGTCTCTGGAGAATTTTTAAAAGTTTATATACTACAGCTCATAAAGGAGCCCCAACTTTCACTCATGTCTGTATTTATTGCTAGGGTGGTAGCTATGATGACCAGATTTCTAGCCATTCACTCAACAACATTCAACAAATATTTATTGAATCAGGAGTCAACTAGAAGTCAGCTTAGACCCAAAGCTAGGCTGTGAGGGTATAGAGTGAGAGGGAGTAAATGACAAACCATACATTTGTGTTCAATTTTACGAAGTACAGACCTTATATAGATAAGCAGTATTAAGTCTGATGGGACAAAATAGCTGCCCAAAGAAGATTCGCTGAGAGATAATGGCCCAACTGCAAAGGTGGAGGCAGAAGAAATACTAGTATAGAAAGGAGACACAAAAGCTATGGATTTAGCTCTTTTGTGTGATGATAATATCAACTATCTTCTATTAAGTTCTTATTATGGTTTATTAATATTATTTAATTCTTCCAGCAGCCCTTTGAATAAATAGTGACCATGAACATCTATTTTCAAATGAGAAAGTCATGTAACTCCCTGAAGTTCAAGGCCAATGAGCAGGCAACCGCACGTTGAAGGGCCTGCTATGCTCTGGCTCCATTCAGCCAATAACACCAGATAGAGCAGTTTGGGGAAATCACAGTCTTTTTATTTTACTGCAAATCCAGTTTCTATTGCTTGTTAGACCCAAATTGGATCCCCATGCTCCTTTTTTTCTTGCTGGGGGCCTTAGTGATCCTCACAGTTCCTTTCCTCTATAAAACTCAAAGCATCCCCATAAGCCTCGTCAGCTCCCCACCTGGCTCTCTGCAACTGGCTCCCCTAAGACCAGTGTAGGACCTTTGTATTCTAAGAGTTCTAATCACCATGGGGAATACAGGCAGGAAGAGACTCACAAACCTGGGCAGCTCTCGAGCTTGGGAACCTTAGTGGCCAGGATGCCGGACTTATGATGATGACCTCACTCTGAAGACAACTTCTGCTAGGGTACATCTCACGTGTCTTTTATTGTCTCAGTTTGTGGGCCTGGAGATATAATGGGGTCATAATAGGAGACAGCAACTAATGGCCACCTAGGTGCTCACTCCTCTCTTGTGGGCAATTGTAAGTTTTAAAAGTTTTCAGGGTCCTCATCTCACTCTGGAATGTTTTCCTTTGGGTGGTTTCCACAAATCTGTTTTCCTAGTTTAAAAATGAAATTAGACTATTTTTAACATCCTTTATGCACCCTTCACTATAAAACAATAATCAGGCCTTACTGGTATGGCTCAGTGGTTGACCCACGAATCAGGAGGTCATGGTTTGTTTCCCATTTGGGGCACATGCCCAACTTGTGGCTTGATCCCCAGTGGAGGGTATGCAGGAGGTAGCCGATCAGTGATTTTCTCTCATCATTGATGTTTCTCTCTCTCTCTCTCCCTCTCCCTCTCCCTTCCTCTCTGAAATCAATAAAAACATATTTTTAAAATATCACAATAATCAGGAATGCTTAAAATTCTAAAATTTTTTTTTTAATGTCATTGGGAGAAGTCACAAGTAAAATTTTTTTTACACAGCCTTGTATGGATTCCATGTCAAAATAAATCCCTTTGGGCTTCATATCCACCCTTACACTTCTAAATCAGAGGTTTTCAAGTGACTCCAGCTAGGTTGCAAGGTTTTTCAACATTTAAGGGAGAAAACTACTATCTCCCTAATTGTGATTTTGATTTATCAGGAAATGCAGAATCAAAGCCAGGCAACATTTATCCCCTGTTTATCATTGATTTATTATTTATCAAGCATTTCATATGTGCCAGGCACTGGGGAGATCCAGAGTGAATCAAACAGACAGGGGACCTAGCTTCGTTGAATTTATATGCCAGCGGAGAGAGACAAATAACAATTTAAGAGGGAAATAAAAAGAAAGCTAATTTCAGATAGTGAAAAGTGAGATGAAGGAAACAGGTTCGTGTGATAGAGACCCAATTTATAGCTGGGGGAGAGGAGACTAGATTAGGGAAGGCTGTTAATAGTGGACACCTTTCAGCAGAATAGGAGCCTAGAGGGAGAAGTGTTCCAGGCAGATGAACTATAAGTGCAAAGGCCCTGAGGTTGGAATTAGCGCCTTTCAAGGAGCAGAAGGACTCATGGGGCTGAAGTGATGCCGGGTGAGTAGAGCAAATTCTGGAAAAGCTGAAGTAGAAGAGAAGGCTGGGCCCAGTTACAAGGCCTCGATATGGACTTTGGATTTTATTCTGTGTGAAGTGGGAAGGCATTGGAGAGTTTTACTCAGGAAATGGATATAAATTGAAAAATGTTAAAAATGGTCTTTCTGGATTGTAGAGAAGTGAAAGTACAAGCGGGGAGCTTGTCAGGTAGTTAGAAAAGTCCAGGCAGGTTGGGATGGCCTTGGGGCCAGGTAGGGTGCAGTAGAGGTAGGGAGCAGTGGGGAACTTTAGGTATATTTCAGAGGCTGGCAGGACTTGGTGGTGGGTTGTATGTAGGGAGTGAAGGGAAGGGCGGGAGGCAGCAAGAGTGAGTCACAGGCTTTTGGCTTGAGCAACAATGTGAATGGTTGGTGGTGCCATTTACTGAAATGGAGAATACCGAGAGAAGATTTAGGGTGTAAGTCACAAATCTGCTTTGTATGTTGAATACGAGTTTCATAATACTCATCAAAGTGGAGATCCTGGGAGGAGGAGGAGAAATGAACAAAGGGAAGATGAGAAGGTGCAGTTAGTGAAATGAGTGGGAAACTACAGAGTGTTGTCATGAAAATCAACAGAAGAAAGTGCTCCAAGAAGGAGGGTTGGCCAACTCAATCATGTTTGCAGAATCATGATAACTGAAGAGGGCTCACTGGATCTCCCGACATGGGGTTCACCTATAACCTTGATTTGGTCGGTTTATAGAGAGAACAGAAATCCAATAGAACTCTATTATAATATAAGAAATCTGATTGTGATTCTATTGCAAAATTGGAAATTGAATTGCAACATCAGTTGTGGTGAATGAGAGGTGAAAAGCAGAGATACCAGGAATAACACCTAGTTGAGGTCATGCTGTAAAGAGGAGCGTAGACCTTGGCTGGTCAAGGTATTGTATGCTAATTGTAAGGTGGGAAATTTATGGTATACTTTTATTTTAAAGGGAAAGTGCTAGTAGTGAGGGAGAATGTAAGTTTGGAGAAGAGAGGGGAGATGAGATCCTTTCTGATAATAGTCAGGTGAAGTTTTTGTGAAGGTAAGTAAGGATGGGATTTGGAGCACCGAAGGAAGACTAGATTTTGATACAATCTGAGGCACTTGATCCAGGGTATAAAGAGGGAAGACAGAGAATAGATATAGATATGACAAAGCTGGTAAATTTGGTGGTGAGAATATAAGGGTCTTCTGTTTTTTCACTATAACATAATTAGAAACAAATCAAAAAACATTTGCAGACATGTTTTAGGGAAAATTCATTTAAAAATGTAAAGGGGTGTGGAAAGCAGGTTGGTTGCTTAACGTGGTGGCTCATCGAGCTGTCCAGAATGAGCTGTGTCCGTGGGGTTTTGCATAAATGAGGTCTTAAGCAAAGGTGTCTTGTTAGACATCAGCACCTACTGGTAAAGTCTGGACACTGCAGTCCAGAGCTGCTGAATATTAACAGTGCAGAGCTTCCTACTTCACCGAGAATAAAATTCAAATTCCATCTTAATGCCCATATTTGGACCCAACGTCCTTGCTACCTTAGCTTTTCCAGAGGGTTCTAGGCAGAAATCTTTAGCATCAGAAGATAGCTAAATGGAAACCCTGAATATGAGAAAGATGCCAAAGGAAACATGATTAATAATTAATACCCTTCGTGCTGATTTCTTAGAAAAGTGGATTCTTTGGGAATAAAGTTCTCATTTTGTAATTAAAGTCCATGAGATGGTGGAACTTTTCAGAACTATAGTTAAATGCAAGAAGTCTGGATCCATTAATAGTTCTGTTCTTTCTTTGTTTTCAAGGTTTGCTCAGCTGGCCCTTGTTACTCAACAAATGTATTGGAGTCCCTCCATCTTACAGAGGAAAGCTCTACACTCCTCTTTCTTAGGCAGCCCTTTAGACGCCTATGTTCCTGAAGACTTGTCATTTTGCTCTCCACACTATGTACTTTTCATGGACAATATCATCCAAACTAAGGGCTTCTCATATCAATTATGCCCTCTAATGACCCAGATATCTGTGCGTAGACCTGTCTCCCCAACTGGAGGCTGGGTCTGGTAAACAGTACCTCACAGAAATCTCTGTGAGTATCCCATCATCAACAGCCCAAATAAAAATCAAATTGGATTGTCATCTTCCCCACTTTCAAAACCTGTCCTACCTGTGGTCTGAAGGTTGGTAAATGCAATCTTCTTCATAGTTGCCCAAGGAAGAGAAAAAGGAACTAAGATCTCTGTCCCTTACCTCTCACATCTATTTGGTTCTCAGTGTCTCTTGAATCTGTCCTCTCTTTTCTTTCCCCTTTCTCTTTTTTTTTGCCTGGACTTTTGCAAGAGCAGCACTAGCTGGTTCTTCTATATCTAGTTACTCTCTTTTCATTCCTTTTCCACGACCCACTTCTCTACTCCCCTTTCTTGTTCTTCCTCCACAAGTCCCAGCTTCTGCTTCACCAATCTACTTACCACTATGAATAGGCCAAACTCTCATCTCCATGACTGGCAAATGCTTCAAATACTTTCTATTTCTAAATAATTGATTAATCATCAATTAACTTTTTAATTATTTAACTCATCCACCTTTTTAATTTGTGTTTTTTTTTTTTACATCGTTATTCATTGACTTTTCAGCACCAAGGCACTGAGAGGGAGCCATTTTCCTTTAAGATTCAACTCAGTATG
This sequence comes from Myotis davidii, assembly GCF_000327345.1. Classification (NCBI taxonomy): domain Eukaryota; kingdom Metazoa; phylum Chordata; class Mammalia; order Chiroptera; family Vespertilionidae; genus Myotis; species Myotis davidii. The sequence goes on from NW_006287744.1 coordinate 51,043, forward strand.
GTGGTCTCAGTGATGCCCCATGACACTCATCCGGCCTAGGCCAAGTTGGGTGCCCCTCTTCTGTGTTTCCACATCACTATTGAAATTGTCATCACACTACTCTGCACAGAATGTTATTGTTCACTTGCTTATCTGAGAAACCTAGGAAATGAGATTCATGGGTCTGTTCTTCATCTCTCTGTCCCAACCAGACCCCTGGTTGTGGCTCAATAATAAATACTGATTTTGTGAAGACAGAAATGAATGAAGGGATGTTTGAACAATCACCCCCGCCCCCCCTCCCCCCACACCTCTTTTTAGAAGCTCAAACACTACCGTGTTTATACTGGCCCAGTTATATATAGGTTTCCTGATAGCTTGCTATAAAAGCACTACTATTTGATCAGGGGATGGGGGTGGGGGGCAGATTAGATAGTCTGTTAAAAGTTCCTCTCAATTCCCTCCTGGTAACGTATCCATGGATATGGAGGGTTATCCAATGTGACAAGGCTGACAAAAGATCTAGTGCAATCCTAGGATGCATAAATAGGAGAATGGTAGTCCATTCACAGAAGATAATAAGCTCCCTGCATTCAGCACCAGGTGAATTGTGATTAATTCTAGGTTCCTATGGAAGCAGGAGAGCCTCTCTCTGACATCTATGAAGAGAGGTCAGTGGGTAATGAACCTTATCTTATATAAGCAATGGGTCAAGGTGCTGTGGATGTCCTGTGGGGAAAAGAGACATCATCACAGAAATGAGCCTTCATGTATTTAAGGGCTGTTATGTGGAAGGGGAATTAAAATTATTCCATTAAGCTTTCAGAGCTAGGCTTTTCTGGCAGAAATTACCCACAGAGTAGATTTCAGCTAATTATAAGAAAGCATATTTTAACAATTGAAAATGGGCTGCCTTTTATATTACTGAGTTTCTCAATGCTAGTGATGTGCAAGAAGAATAATTACTACTTGGTAGGCACCTAGTCTTTTCAGTCTCTTCTATATCTAAGATTCGACTGTTCCAAGATGGCAACCTTGCTCTCCTCATCTCCAAAAAGGATTCAAGAAGAGATGGAATTTAAGTACATTGGGACAATTTAGGTAGCAAGGGAAACCATTTCTGAAAGACAATGGTATTTATGAATAGGTCCATCTGAAGATTTAGGAAATCTCAATCGCAGATTAACTTGAACAAAAGTCTGGATAGTCATTTTATTAAAGTGATTTAACTTGTTGAAAATCAAGAGGAAGCAAATTCCTCCAACTTATAGTTTAGTTTGACCTACATAATGTCTTCCCCCTTAGCCAGGCATTTTTGAGCATGGGGATATTTTAAATAAGAAAAACAACAATAAATACAAACAGAAAAGACAGAGAGGAGATTAGTTATTTATCACTTCATCAACTGTATTGCTAACTACATTAAGCAACTTGATTGTAACATCTTACAGAATCCAAAATGATTGTTTTAAAAAAATTACTCCTGTAAAAAATTCCAGGTATTTATTTATTTTTTATCTTAACTATTGCCAAACATTTATGTATTTTTAGATGTCTGTCTGAAGATTTTTTTTTCTTGCAACTAATTTTTATTTCTCATGTGGCATTTATGCAGATAGTTTTATTTTAACAAATCAATGAATATATATTTTATTTTAATATTAAGGTGTGAAATTCCAATCACTATTATATTTTACAGTTTACGCATACTATCTTTGCTTACTATATGTATATAACTTCCACTATCATTAGTAAGAGTTATAAAATGAAAGCACATACTCATTAGTGTCTACTGCGCTTCTCAAGGTTATCCTCAGGTTCAGGAAGGAGTTTAATGAGTACCTAATGAGAACTCTTATACCACTGATTAAGAATATTTATCATGTTTGTGATATGGATATCACAATCTAACACTGGGAAGTTAGTAAAAAAAAATGAGCTCCAAATACCCTATGTGTTATTAATCACATATGTGAAAGGCACTTTGTGTTGACAAAGTTATGCCCTTAATTGAGTTCATTAATACTTGAAATCTGCTAATCTCATAAGGAATTCATCACAACTTAAATTTCATGCAGTATATGACACTTCTGTAATAATTAATATTATAGGAGATAGGAAAAAGAAGTTGGGTCATGTTTTAAAATAGAACTTTCACCAATTAAAATAAAACTGCCTGTTTAAAATTGAGTTGAATTTGTTGCTACTGCTTTGAAGAATAATCTGTGAATATCATGTGTGTGTAGTCAGTCTAAATAATTTGGTCAACTTTATTATCTGTCCATTAACATGGGTTCTTAACTGTACATCTTAAAGAAGAGAAAAACATGCCTAAGATATTCTGAAAACCCCAACTAACAATTTGATTTGAATCTTTTAATCTATTTTACTTGCTAGGTTTAAAATTCCAGGTAAAATATAAAATGAAATTATTTATACAGGCTCTTCAGCAACTTTATTCATTTTTAGTTTTCAGGGCAGTTTCAAAAGTTTTAACATTTCCATTGTCTTTGACTTTGTACTGCAGGTTAACTTTTTTTGTAAGCACTTACTGAAAAGCTTTTTTTCCATGGAATTGATTGGTTAATGAGAGGCCTATGTTATGGAATGGTGGTTGCAATGATCAAATGAGGCAATATATGTAAAATTGCTTTATAGCTATAAAAGGCTGTACATGTATGTAATTTGTTTTCATTGGATATCCGTGAAAATGGTTTGTAAAGTCAATAGAATCTGAATGGAAATTTGGAAGGTTGTAATAAATATGTGGAATGCTCAGTATCCAAGAAGCAAGTTTTTGGTTCTCTCTCTCTCTCTCTCTCTCTCTCTCTCTCTCTCTCTCTCTTTTTCTCTCTTATGTCTATATTTCTGTCTCTGCCTTTCTCTCTTTCTCACACACACACGTATATTTCAATGGGTTGTCTTTTTTATCTATACTTCCTGTAAACAGACTACTAGTACATTTCACACAGACTGAATTCCTTGATGAGAAAAATATGTATATTTATATACTGTCATTCAAATTGATACTTAGTAGACTTCTTAAACCATAATGATCAAGAGACACATGTAGGACCATATAACAAGTGTCCCAGGAGGTGGAATTTGGGAAAGAAGACTAAAAATGAGTCAGTGAATATCATGGTAAGAACTGGGTAGCTCTGCTATAACCCTTCTAGAGCAAAAAGAGAAGGACAAGGTGGGGGGGTGGGGGGAGTGGGCAGGGAGAGTACTTTGGTACAGCCTCCTGGTTAGGAAAAAGAGAAAATCTAGAGTCACTGACAGAAGTCCAAATATGAAAGCATTATTAATAATAATTCTATACAGATATTATTATTATTTTACTTATGAATACTTCTCAAGTGTCATCCAAATGAGTGATCACTAGAACCAATAAAATCTAATTGATAATCACCAAATTTCCCTTTGGAAAATGTCATTTTACCTCCTTTATAATGAGACTAGATGCCCGGTGCACGAAAATTTGTGCACTTGGAGGGAGGGGGGTCCTTCAGCCCGGCCTGCACCCTCTCACAATCTGGGACCCCTCAGGTAGGGTCTCTAGGCCTGGCCTGAGATCAGGGCCCGTTGGGGCTTCCTTCCCCTGGCTGAGGGCAGCTGACTCCACCCCTGCTGCTGCCACTGCTTGCCATCTCTGCAGCACTGACACCCCTCCCCTGCCACCGGTGGCCTCCCTCTGCAGGCGACAGGCTGGGATGCGATGGCTTGGCTGGCCTGGGCCTCCCTCTTTCTTTGCTGGGGTGGGGGCAGCCCTGTGAGGGGCCTTCTGCCTACCTGATCACCCCTAACCACTTGCCTGCTACCTGATCACCCTTAACTGCTTTCTGGGGGCCAGGGCCTCCCTGGCAAGGGGCCATCTGCTTACCTGATCTCCCCTAACTGCTGGCCTGCCTACCTGATCACCCCTAACCACTCTGTCTGCCTGCCTGATTGCCCCAACCGCTTGCTTGGGGGGGGGGCAAGCCCAGAGAGGGGCTGTCTGCCTCCCTGATCTCTCCTAACTGCTGGCATGCCTATCTGATCATCCCTAACTACTGGTCTGCCTACCTGATCACCCCTAACCACTCTGTCTGCCTGCCCGATTGCCCCTAACCACTTGCTGGGGGGGGGGAGGAGGGAAGCCCAGCGAGGGGCCATCTGCCTACCTGATCACCCGTAACTACTGGTCTGCCTGCCTGATTGCCCCTAACCGCTTGCTTGGGGATGGGGCCAGCCCACGAAGGAGCCGTGGTGGTCTGGTCTCTGGTCGTATCGATCATGACATCTCTAGCCTTTTATTATATAGGATGTTTTAGTGCATCCAAAATGGTAGCAAAACATTAGGTTACTTTGATCCCATTTTTTTCTTCTCTTTTCCACCCTCTGGAAGAGTATATACTAAGTTGCAAATAGTTTAATCAGAGAGAGAGAGAGAGAGAGAGAGAGAGAGAGAGAGAGAGAGGAACAAGATGCCTAAGTGAATGGTGACAAGATCATTATTGCCTGCAATGAATTTGATATGAATTTCGATACATACAGGATTCAATATATCTCTCAGCTTGATGTGTTCATGAAACATTTATATCTCTAGCCTATTTTTTAACATCTCTTCAATTATGTGGATGGAAAAAACCTAGATGATGTTATAACTTTGTAAAGCTAAGTGTGTTGGAGAAATAAAGTTACTGCTGAGCCTCAGATCAATTTCACTTATTAAAAATAACGTTAAAATGCTTTTTTGGTTAGAATTTACATATGAAAATCATAGAAAGCATGATTATATGGCTCGATAAATGTTCACAAAATGTACCCACTACTTAAGTGGGGAAGTAGCAGCCCTGATGAGCATACAGAGAGGCAGTGATGGCTTAACTGAAATGTCACGGGATTTCTTTTACCACGTCAAGGTTAGTGCCAATCTTTTTCCCATTCAAATAGCATTGTGATTCCTTTTTAAATCAAAGGATAATCAGATTTATTAGAAAAGCTGATCCAGATAAGTTCATAGCTGAAGAAATGCCAGAGTTAACTGTGAAACTTCCAGTTGACGACTTTTATAGCTGATAACATTTGCTGCATGTCTGCTTGGTCGTTTACCCTGTCTTTAATAGTTCTAAGTATTTGGCATTCTGCCTTCAAAATGTTGCAGAAATCATATCCAGATTTTTTAAAGCAAATTTGTTAGGATCAGCATTTTGCTGAAAAGGTCTTGAAGAAATGACTCAGTTACAATTTTAAAAGTTAATGCGTTGGGGGTGGTGCGGGCTTTAAAAACACTCATTTGTAGATCTAGTGCAGTGTGATATCTTCTGCGAGGTAAGAGGCGTAGGTCAAAATTTCAACCTTTATGACTTGTGGGGCGGGTATTCCTATGTGTACAGAATTGTGTGGTCCAAACTGAGAGAAATCATAAAGTGATAGGGCTAAGATGAAAATCTCAGCTTTTTCAGGAATTTTTTTTGGTTTCCTGTTAAACTCAGTGAAATGAGAAAATCGTGACATTCATGGAGGATAAGTGGCACAGAGAGGACTAGTGAAAACAGTTATAACCATTTCTTAATTCTTTGCAGCTATTACTCCCTACACCACAGCAAGATCCTGTTTAATTTAACACATGAAAATATTTTCTTTCCTAAGCCACTGCCAGAACTACAAGTTTTCTCTTTAGTGACAATCAAATGAAAATTGAAAAACATGGTCAATTGACATTTTTGCTTTTAACTTTGTTTCTTCTTTTGCTTATTGACTTAAAGAAATAATAGCTGAACTGGATAATCCTTTAGGAAATTTGTCAATGTTCAACATTTAGCTGATTTGCCCTTTTCGTGTATTTAGATAACTTCTTAAAAATTTTTCAGCTGCAAAACATATACAATATAAAATAGCAAACCATAAATAGAAAGATTATATTAGTAAGAGGAAAACAAAGGTGGACGAGTAAAATAAATTTACAGTGGAGCTTGCAGTGGAGCTTGTACTTATTAAAGTTGGGCTAAAATCTCCAAGTTTCCTTAAAAATAAAATTAAACAGAAAGTACTCTCAGTTACAAGATTTTTTTCTGTCCTAAGTCCATCTGGCTAATGACAGACATTACCAGCTAGTGTCCAGTGAGGGCCAGCTGAGGACCAGAGAATTGAAACCAAGTTTCTCTGAGATTAAAGTACATGCTCTGCCCTCTACATAATTCTGCTTTCAATACAGTTTAAAAAAAACCATCTTAACCATTTTTTAACTGAACAGCTGTATAGTTCAGTGGCATAAAATGCATTCATAATGTTATATACCCGTCATTACCACCCATCTTCATAACTCTTTTTATCTTGTAACACTGAAACTCTGTATCCATTAAGCCAGGGGTCCTCAAACTTTGTAAACAGGGGGCCAGTTCACTGTCCCTCAGACCATTGGAGGGCCGGACTATAGTTTTAAAAAAACTATGAACAAATTCCTATGCACACTGCACGTATCTTATTTTGAAGTAAAAAACAAAACAAAACGGGAACAAATACAATATTTGTGGCCTGCAGGCTGTAGTTTGAGGACCCCTGCATTAAACAGTAACCCTCCATTCCCCCCACCCCACCCAATTCCCTGGCAGCTACAAATCTACTTTATTTCTCTATGATTTTGACGACTATGGGTACCTCGTACAGTGGAATTATATAGTGTTTGTCTTTTCGTGGCTTATTTCACTTAGCACAATGTTCTCAGGGTTTATCCATGTTGTAGCACATGTCAGAATTTTTTTCTTATTTATTTATTTATTTATTTATTTATTTA
>NW_006287744.1:58166-64563 GCF_000327345.1 Myotis davidii
GCCCCAGTCATTCCCGCCCCGGGCAAGCCCTCACCACCTTAGTGTCTGTGTCCATTGGTTATGCTAATATCATGCATACAAGTCCTTTGGTATCTCTCTAACTCCCTCTCCCCTACCATTTGTCTCTAGATCGATCTATTCTTGTACATCAAATTATGTCAATCATTATATCCCACATATGAGTGAGATCATGTGATATTTATCTTTCTCCGACTGGCTTATTTTGCTTAGCATAATGTTCTCCAATTCCATCCATGTTATTGCAAATGGTAAAAGTTCCCTTTTTTATAGCAGCATAGTATTCCATTGTGTAGATGTTCCACGATTTTTAAACCACTCATCTGCTGATGGGCAGTTAGGTTGTTTCCAAATCTTAGCTATTATAAATTGTGCTGCTATGAACATAAGGATGCATATATCCTTTCTGATTGGTGTTTCAGAATTTTCTTTCTTTTTATAAGACTAAACTAGAGGCCCAGTACACAAAATGTGTGCACAGGTGGGGTCTGTAGGCCTGGGCAGTGATTAGGGCTGTGCCGATCAGGACCTGAAGGCCCCAGTGGTGTTGGAAGAGGAGGCGACAGTCACTGGGCCAGGGGTGGAAGGAATAGATGCCTGATGCTGATGCTGCTGTCGGCGCCCCACCACTGCGTGGCTCCCCGCTCCCCTCTCTTCCCTTCCCTTGCCACCATGCTGCCACAGGGGCCTTCCTTCTGGGGAGAGGGATGGGGAGGGGCCATGGGAGGTTGACCACTGGCCCTGAGTAGGAAGCTGGCTCTCGGCCCCCCTGGGAAAGGGGCTGCATCTGCTGCCACTCAACCCTGGTTCCCCGTCCCAGCCTGGGGCCTGCTGGCTCGGGGGAGAGACCATGGGAGGTTGGCTGGCCAGGGGAGGTTGGCTATGGAAGTGCACTGACCACTAGGGGGCATCTCCTGCATTGAGTGTCTGACCCTTGGTGGTCAGTGCACGTCACAGTGACCAGTCATTCTGGTCGTTCTGGTTGTTCCGGTTGTTTGGTCGTATGGTCACTTAGGCTTTTATATATATAGATAATATTCCATTGCTTGCATGCACCACCTTGCTTATCCTTTCATCTATTGCTGAACACTTGGTTTGCTTTCACATTTTAGCTGTTATGACTAAAGCTCCTCCAGGGATACATTCACAGTTGTCTGCCATAGGGCAGAGACTGGGGAATGGGTAGCTACTACTGTGGTAAGTGCTGAAATTGACCAAAATTAACAATTTCCCATCGAAACCTTACCTCGGGAATTTTAAACCTTCAATAGACTCTAAACTTTTATAGTTACATTAGACAGATTCTGCCAGTGCAATTGTTGTGTAGGTATGAAGACTGCTTCCTGATGCTTCCTGTTATCATCCCAGAATTCTCTTCAATCAACAGCTTTTGTAACTTCAAATGTATGAAAATTGTGATTATCTTTATAAGTTGACTTATTCAGGTCTGAATAAATATTCTTTTGGAAGAATAGGTTGTTTTGGCATCAGTATCTTTTATTAGTTAATTGTGAACTTTTCTCCAACAATGCACCCAAAATCAAGAAATCTGATCATCATATTTTCAGGAGAGTCTACAATATTCCAAATATAGGCACTGATACCTGGGTACCTATATTGAGGGAAAGGGATTGAATGGCTATTAAATATTTAGTCTTTAATCTTATAATGCTTAAAAATTCAGTTAAATAAATCTTAAACATGGAGAAATGTAACAATAAATTATTAAATAACACTCTAGTGCAAAAACTAGAAGAGCTATCAAAAAGCAGTATAAAATAAATTGACAAATGAGTAATACAGGCAATAATTGCTAAAAGATTTCAAAGGAAGGAAAAATCACTTTTATGTAACTGACTGAAAAGGCTTTATGAGGGTAGCATTTTTAAACTTCCATCTCTAATTAAATTTGCCAATTTGAGTTTTTTTTTTACTTATATAAGTTTGACAAAAAACTCTGTGATCAATTCCAGACCTCAAGAAATGATATTCAGGATATTGGACTATGCACTCCAATGACTTTTTAGGAGATTTTTTGAAACAAGGATACATTGATATGTGTGTGTGTGTGTGTATGCCTTGGAATCCTATATAATAAAAGGGTAATGTGCAAATTGACCCTAACGGCAGAACAATTGGGAATGACTGGTTGCTATGATGTGCACTGACCACCAAGGGGCAGACGCTCAATGCAAGAGCTGCCCCCTGGTGGTCACTCCCACAGCGGGAGATCTGCTCAGCCACAAGCTGGGCTAATGGCTGTGAGCCTCTCCCGCCTCCTCCAAAGTGCTAAGGATGTCTGACTGCAGCTTAGGCCCACTCCCCAGAGGATTGGGCCTAAGCTAGCAGGTGGACATTCTTCGAGGTTCTCTCAGGTTGCCAGAGGGATGTCTGACTGCAAGAAATTGGGCCTAAGCCAACAGGTGGACATCCCCTGGACTGCAAGAGGGCACGGCATAGACTGAGTGACCCCCCCTGAGTGCATGAATTTTCATGCACCGGGTCTCTAGTTTGCAAATAATTGTTTTGAGGTCTATAGACACATAGTAGAGCAAGCCATAATATTTAGAAATTGGCAGACATGAACAATTCCAAAAGATTCCCCTTGGAAAACACTGTAAAGGAATTTTCCTCAATGACTAGCTGAGGAAATTGAAGAATAGAAACAGCCATCAACTGCCCATATACTGTATATCGATGAAGGCTAAATAAGTCAGTTTGAAAATTTAGTTTCTGATTTAGTATCTTGAACTTGAAAAGGACTGAACAATTTAATAGGCATGTTGTCCTTATAAAACCAACTTCAGTCATTCTTTAGTTGTATTTTGGTATGATGTAGTTCATATTTCTGTTATAACGAGAGTAGCACATTTTGATTCTTTTTGTTTAATAAAATAATTTCATAGGTTAATTCCCATGTTGTTAACACCTCATAAATTAATGTATATTTTGGATGAGATCATCTGGCTTGATTAGTTCTCACCTTTTTCCCCAAACCATGCTTGAACACCTTTATCAGACAGGCGTCTGAACTTTCGCTGTTTCGCATTCTTCAAGTTTCTGCTATTATAAGCTGGTAGCAGACTGAGGCCACCGTGGATTTTTTTAAAAAAAATTTAATCAGACATTTAAATACTTTTTCAGAAGTTTTCCTTTCACATGGAGCCATATGTGACTATCTTGGTTATACTTTCTCTCTCTTTTTTGTTTATTTTCAGAATAAAATGAAGAAAGCTAGAAAGCCAGTGAACTGGCCAGATGAATTCAGTGGGATCCAAGAAGATGCTCTGATGAGAGAAAATGGCCAGAAATAGAAGATTCATTTGAATAGAAGTCTGAGTAGAAGCTTTGTTCTTCTTTTAATGTTCTCAGAAGTATTAGAAATGCCTAAAATCAGAAAACTGGCATGTTTATTTATTTTCCTTCAGGTGAGATCAATCTCATTTCTTTTAAGATCTGTACAATGCTATCCTATGTCATGACACTTCCTTTTTTAAAAAAAAAAATATATATTTTATTGTTTTGTGTTTTTTTTTACAGAGAGGAAGGGAGAGGGATAGAGAGTTAGAAACATTAATCAGCTGCCTCCTCCACATCCCCTACTGGGGATGTCCCCCCAACCAAGGTACATGGCCTTGTCTGGAATGGAACCTGGGACCCTTGAGTCCGCAGGCTGAAGCTCTATCCACTGAGCCAAACCGGTTAGCATTACTATGACACTTTCTAATAATACTTCAGCTCATATTTGCTTCAGGCCAGCACAGTTGGCTTTTGCTGCCCTTGTCCCACATGCACATCTCTCTCTATCTCTATCTTATTTCCCACGTCTCTCCTTCCCACTTCATTCCTGCCCCACTTCCCTTCTTGCTGCTCCTCAAATTTGCTAACATCATTGTCACCTCAGGGCCTCTGCATGTCCTTTCCTCTGCTGGGTGAGTTCATCTCTTTTTCATTTTTAGTTCTCTACTCAAATATCAAAGTATTAGAAATATTTCCTGACTATTCCAAATAAATCACAGCCAATCCCCATTTCCAGCATTGCTTATGCCTTTTGCATTCATAGCATAACCTAGTAAATTAAATATTTATCCATTTACTTTTTGTCTCCTTCCACTAGAATGTTAGCTTCATGAGAGTAGTGTGTGTATTTTTTATTCACTGCTGTAGTCCAATGCTGAGAACAATTGTCAGGTACATGGTAGGAGTGCTGTGAATACATGATTGTGCATATCCTTACTTTTTGAATTGTATTAGCATTACTATCAGTATCACATAACTTTATAATTGATTTTAAGACTTGGACATTCGTAAAGTTACTCTTCATCATGTTTTCTCTTGCTTCACTTCTGAAATTCACTTCGTTGGTCTGTTACTTATCTCAGTAACACAAGAGGGCTATAGTGAGAGCCTGATATTTTGGATCCATGAAGCTCTCTGGATACCTTTCTCATGAATATCAAGGATCTACACTGTAATGATGTGTTCAGTCATTATCATTCTTGTTATTTTAATTCATAATTGAATTGTAAGTTCGGTAAGGGCAGCAACTGTATTATATACGCTTTGTGTGTGTGTGTTCCTACAGTGTCTTTAACACAGTGGTGAGCCATAGTTTCTGTTTAAGAATCATTTATGGTACAAGTATTCGAGTCAATGTTATTTTAGAGCGACAGCATGTTTTTAATTCTGCAAAATAAGTAAATACTTGGAGAGTTGCAAATGCCTGCAGTTTCTAAAACTTTTGATTTGAATTTTTCAGATCCACATTTTAACACGGTATTTCACACAGAATAATGCAGAGACAACATCCTACAAATAATGCAATCTGTGGTGATATTAGAGTTGAAATTCTGTAACATATTTTTGCTTATTCTGCTGACCTTTTGATGACAATGCAATAACAAGAAAATAGGAGATTTTCTCAATTTAAATTGCCTTTGGTTTTCCGATATTCACTTTGAAAAACCAAAATTATGCATTTATTTAATGTTTAAGTAGGGATATTATGGTAATAGCATCATACTCAGCAAACTCATAGTCAAAGACTTTTAGTTTCTTCCTGATTTAATAAAACAGTCATTTTAATAGAACGTGTTTTGAATTTACTAAGATGCAGATTTCTCTGTTCATGCTATTTTTGTTTTAGAAATGGAAACCTATACTTTTATCAATGACTTTACCAGATGGGAGTGCCTTACATTTTTAGGTCTCCTTCTCTTCCACAGCTTTTGTATGGACAGCTCAAATTGCATTACAAATAGTTCACTCATTTGGTAAGTATTTCTGTACATTTGCGAAGGGTGACAAATTTCTTGCTCACATTTTTAAAGGGGAACTCTGATGCAGTTGGATCAACTGGGTGCTCAAGTCCCAAGATATGCTGAGCAGGTCATCTTGAATGTACTGAGATATGAGATACCCTCTTAAAGCTTAGCTAACTCCAGTGAAGATCTCTACTTCTTCCATTGGATCTTACCTTTGGGTTAAAGGAGGGAATTTTTACCATTCCCCTTTATAATATGCAAATATTTCTGGGGAGAGTGACTAAGCCATAACAGTTTGTTGTGGATTTTGGGGGGTCAAATTGAGAATTTTAGAATATTAAAAAGCCAAGAGGTGAAATGTAGCATTACACCTAGATCAAAATCCCTTCATATGAACTTGTTTTGAGTATACTTGGCAAATTGTATCATTTGCATTTTCCAGTAATATGTGCAACCTACTCATTCCAGAAAGACTGATGTAGTGTAGGTGCAATGATCCTTAAATAGGTATCTGTAGGAAATGAAAGTGTCCTGTGGTCAAATTAATTTTAAAATGTTGGAATGAATAAAATCAAGTAGGCTCATTTCTTATAGGTCCTTGGGCAATTCTAGGATAGCCAAAAAGATATGACACTGGGGGGAACCTGTATGAAATTAATCATAGTGTCCACGACATAGTGGGTGCTTCAGAATATTATTGTTTTTCTCCTTCCTATATTTTTCTCCTTTTGCTCTTTGGAAAATCAAGAACTCCAGGCCAGCACTAAATAGAAATTAATATTCTATAATTTTGGCTTTATTGTTTTTGTTTATTTTATTTATTGTCTGAAGTTTTATAAATGTCTCCTTTTTTCCTGACTGCCCTCCCCCCAGCCATTCCCACCCCGGGCAAGCCCCCACCGCCCCAGTGTCTGTGTCCATTGGTTATGCTAATATGCATGCATACAAGTCCTTTGGTTGCTCTCTAACCTCCGCCTCCCCTGCCATTTGTAACTAGATCTATTCTTGTTCATCAAATTATGTTGATCATTATATCCCACATATGAGTGAGATCATGTGATATTTATCTTTCTCCAACTGGCTTATTTTGCTTAGCATAATGCTCTCCAGTTCTA
>NW_006287744.1:64961-96217 GCF_000327345.1 Myotis davidii
TTTGTTAAGTTGTATGAGTTCTCTGTAAATTTTGGAGATTAAACCCTTATCGGAAATATCATTGGCAAATATATTCTCCCATGCATTGGGCTTTCTTGTTGTTTTGTTGATGGTTTCTTTTGTTGTGCTTCTTATTTTGATGTAGTCCCATTTGTTTATTTTATCCTTAGTCTCCATAATTCTGACTTTTTATCTATTGGCCTACAGATGTTTCCAAAAAATTTCTGTTAGAATTATGTAAGTACAAAGTATTTTAGTTTCTTCTTACCACACACTTGATTAGTATAATGCTTCTATACATTCCCTTTAAGGTGTTTTTATATGAACACTGGAGGCCCAGTGCACAAATTTGTGCATGGATCAGGTCTGGATCGGGTCTGGATCCAAGCCAGATCGGGGCCGGGCCTGTTGAGAGGAGGAGACAGCGGGAGGTTGGCTGGCTGGCCTGCCCTGATTGGGGCCTGATCAGGGCCAGGCTGGCTGGGTGGAGGGGCTGTGGACAATTGGCTGGCAGGCCCCATCCCCAATTAGGGTGGTGGGGGCTGATCAGGGGTGGGGCCGCCTGTGGGGTGGGGCTGGGCCACCTGTGGGGTGGGGCTGTGGGTGGTGAGCCAGCCAGGCCTGCTCCTGATTGGAGTAGGGGAGCCAATCAGGGGCAAAGCTGGCTGGGGGAGGAGCTGTGGGCTGATTGGGGTGGGAGAGGCCGATAATGAGGGGGGCAGGCTGGGGACACGGGAGGTTGGCCAGCTGGCCCCACCCCCAGATCGGGCCAGTTCGCTGGCTACAGCGGGTGTCATAGCAACCAGTCGTTCTGGTTGTTACAGCATTCTGGTTGCTGGCTTTCTATATATATATAGATATTTGTGTGAATATTAATTTCTAAATAATAAGAAAAGTGTATGGTAGATTTGAAGTGCTTTAAGATGATTATTATTTGTCTTAATGTTAATTATTTGGATCATATGCAATTTGAAATAGAGTGTTAAAACCTGATATTTAATTTATGTTGTAGGTTACCCTAAGTTGAATATAATTTTCCTCTTGTTTCAAATTAATTTATTTTGCAGGAAGCTTTAAAATTTTGATAGGTTTTGTCTGGTCATCTGAAGTAAAAAGAAGGTTCTCAAAGCATGCTATGTGTGTTTCTTAAAACTTATTTTTAAAAGAAAAGTGTGGTCAATGCTTATAAAAAGTGACATTCATGAACATTTGATGAAAGCTAAGAAACTTTCTAAAATAACAATTTTAAAGTTATTGAAAAAGACAGTACAGCAATAATAAAAATTATGAACTTTTTGAAGCAGCACATTTTTTATTTTAGTGTAATTTTTTTAGGATATCTCTGGATCATTATGGCATTTTCTGGTGGTTCAAGCTAAATAGAAACCCGGGTAAACAGATTTTGAAAGATGATGGCACTTTACATGTGCTCTGGCCTTATTAATTACCCCTTCATTTTTAATTGATTTATAGAGGCATCATTTCCAAATGTATTTTATTATTGTTCCAGCCATGATAAAGGAACAAAACCCTTTTAAATGCTCTTAAAGACAGCACTGCACGAAGTTTGGCAGAGATTCAGAATAACTAGATGTGGATGCTCTTTTGATAAAGAGAGCAGTTTTCAGAAACATTTCTCAGTTCATTGTGCAAAATTGTTGACATTTTTGCCATTGTAATCCTTTTAAAGTTGTAGCCCTTTGAAATTTGTGTAAAGGCTTTTTTTCACATAAAAAAGATGAGAATATAAGGAGCAACCAAAAATAAAATCTCTTAAAGTGTACCTATTACTGTAGGGATTTATGATGGTATCACAACATCTATGGATCAGTGAACACAAATTTGTTACAAAAAAAGAGAGGCATAGTTAGATAGTTCCAGAGAGACTGCCTAAAGCATGATAAAACACAACCCACTAGTGGAACAGAGTAGATTTGAACTAAATACCACAGTCTGTGGGGTTTATTAAATTTGCTGTTGGGTTTAGCTCTCTAAGGACATGTCAACACGAGAATGAAATCCAAGCCCTAAGAAACGCTTCCATCTGATGTGGTCAGTTGTCCTGTACATAACTGTCAGAGAACTATGGGGCAGGCCCCAAACTGCCATAAGTAAATGAAGAATCTAGAAAAAAACTCTTGACATGATACTCATAGGATACTCATGCTGCAATTTCTAGTTCTCCATCTAGGTGAATTGAGAAGTTTGGGTTAATTCTTACCTTTTGGTCTTCTTCTATAGAGGAAACTGCTTCTCCAAGCATGCAAATAAACCCTCAATCTAAGGATTCCAAACTTGGTTCTTGATTGACAGGGGGGGCTGTGCACCTTTTATCTTTGCAGCCAGGTATCAATTAAGGTGATTTTTAATTCAAATAACCTCTCTTCTCCCTGGTAGCCTATCTTATATGACTTACACATACCCCTCATTCTAAACTGCTTGCATACCTTACTTTCAAAGAAATCTCAAACGTCCAATGCAATCTTGGGACTAATAAGGATTATGTAGAGGACAGAGTAGGATGGATTACTCTACCTATTCCCATGCCTTTGTCTCTTTTCTCTCAGAACATACCTGTATACTAATATTCCCATACTCTGCTCATGACTGGGTTTGTCATTTCCTTGTCATGTCATCCCCCAATACTTAATATCGACCCTTCCACCAAAAGCTGAGTTCATTTCACTCTTCAACAGTGATTTCATTTCTCAGTCTACACCATGGCTTCTCGATCTCAGCATCAGACACGTGGGAGAAATCTTTGGTGTAGGAGGCAGTCCTGTGCATTGTTCAATGCTTAGCAGCCTTGGTGGACTTTACCCTCTTGATGTCAGGAGCACCCGCCCCCAGTGTGACAAGAATCTCCAGACATTGCCAAAGGTTCCCCGGAGGACAAAATCCCCACTGCTGAGAACTCCTGGTCTACCTGGCACTCTGTGGTTATCTCCATCTTCATTTTTTTTTGCTTTGCGGAGCTGTTCCTTTGATCAGTCTCTATATCCCTCTTACTGGTCATACCATCTCTCTGGGAACTCCCCTCACTGAGTCAGGAAAACTCTCAAGGCAGCAATTGTGAAGTTGCCCTTTGCCCCTACTCATCACAGGACCTGTGAGAAGTTTTCACTGCCTGGGATCCCCTGGCTTTAACTTGTAGCATCCTTGAGCCTTGTAGGTGGTGCCTTGAACAATTATCATGCTTCATGTCCCTACTTGTGTGGGTTTCTGTGAGCACAGAAGGTGATCAAATATAACTCTGGACAGAACATGTGGAGCAAAAAGACCAGAGAGAATCTGGATTCAGTTTAATTTCTTGGTTAAAGAATACATTTTATTATATATTCATGTTACATCTTCTTGAGCTGGCTAAAAGTTTTCCTACATGGATAACATTGATTTCAATTGGAATTTAATAGATCCAATAGCACGAGGGTCAAACTCTGTGAAATATATTCTCCCTCTTCTTTCACTTCTTTCATTAAGCACCCTGGGGGGATTTTTGCTCTATACCTTCTCTGTTATATGGCAGTTATTTCTCACTGCCCTTTTAATTATATTCTGAGGTCTTTTACAGTTTCTTATTTACCTTTTTGTTCCTAGCTTGGGTATAGCAAAGGAATATATTTTCCACCTGTATTTTTCTGTTTGCTTTTGCCACTTAAAATATTTGTTGTGCCCTGATTATTTTTCAAGATCCCCCGGCCCCCATGAGACAGGCTTTCTGCTGTCTGTTGTTTAGGTGACCGTGCCTGTAACTCTTCTGCTGTTTCTTTTGTCTCTTTGACAAATTTAGAGCAGCAGTTTGAAATATTTAGCGCTTTGTTTCTCTCACTGAAGTTAAAAAGAAAATGTCTCTGTGAACCTTCCTTCTAAGGTTCATGGTGTATCAGCGTTTTCTAAACAGGTTCCCTCCTGGGTAGAGGCAGCCATGGGTGGTGTCCCACTTTCTTTGAGATAAAAATGTCTTTGAGAGGCTTGTTAATTCTCTGCTCATTTCCCCTTGATTCCATTTCTTCAGTGGGCTTGAGAGATTTTAGCACTGCTCTTTAAACACACACACACACACACACACACACGCACACGCACACGCACATGCACATATGCACATATGCACACACATACAGTATGACATAGCAATGGTATGCCCATAAACAGATGACCTCATTTTGACTGTTTCCAGCCAGCACCTGAAGATAGAGCCTCTGTCTCCGGGCGTCAATTGGAGGGTAGGAGCCTAACCCAGATGGTTTTCACATGGACCAAAACCTCTTTCCCACCTTTTGTAACTTTTTACTTCCCTGACTCTTGTCAAGCCCCTACTGTTCTCCCTTCCTACGCCCCTCCCCCCTCCGCCCTCACCACCCCGCTTCTCCCTTTAAAATGCCCACTCACCTTTGCACAGACTGAAGCTGAGTTCTCACTGGACTACTTTTCCTATTGCAACAGTATATCACTGATTAGAACCTCTTCTTACCACCTTAGCTAGTGTCCAGCTTTGTTTGTCTTTGACAATGGTTATGTAGACCCTATGTCCTTAGGTGCCTCTGAGGCCTTCAGTTTTATGTCTAGGTAGACAATGAAAACAAAAGGAAACACAGCTTTTGAAAGTAGCATATCCAAACCCCGCAGGTAGATAGGACCCAATCTACAGTGGCTAGTGTGTCATCCCGCCAATTGCCAGCTCCAAGCCGGCCCGTCTCTTTGAAGCTTGCCACGTGATGTCATAGCTCATCTCCCGTTCTAAATGCCAACCCTAAACCTTCTCACAGGAGTTTTCATTTTCAAGCAAGCAATAGACTATTCTATCTTCCACTTTCAAATTAGGTTCTATGCCAGTGACCTAGAAATAACAGAAATATCCTTGTTATATGTTTTACAAAATCCAGTTTAAAAGAATATTCTAATTCAGGAGATATATACCCAAGAGCTGTAGTTTTTGGCTGAAGGAACTCCATATATTTTTTACCCAGCTCTACTGACCTAGAATTGATGAAAATTGTATATATTTAAGGTGGACAGCATGATGTTTTTTTGCTTTTTTTGTTTTTTTTAAATATATTTTATTGATTTTTTACAGCAAGGAAGGGAGAGGGATAGAGAGTCAGAAACATCGATGAGAGAGAAACATCGATCAGCTGCCTCTTGCACATCTCCTACTGGGGATGTGCCCGCAACCCAGGTACATGCCCTTGACCGGAATCAAACCTGGGACCTTTCAGTCCGCAGGCCGACGTTCTATCCATTGAGCCAAACCTGTTTCGGCAGCATGATGTTTTGATATATGTCTATATTGCAAAATCATTACCACAATCAATCTAATTAACATATTCATCATTTCACATAGTTACCATTTTTGTGTGTGGTGAGAACACTTGAAATCTAAGTAAATTTTAAGAATATTATTGTATTTATTATATCTGTAATACTATGCATATTATAATACAATATTTAGTATTGTTAACTACAGGCACCATGCTATCCATTAGGTCTCCAGAACTTACGCATCTTTGCAAGTTTTTACCCTTTGGCCAACATTTCAGTTCCCTTTCCTCAACCCCTGCTAACAACCATTCTGCATTCTGCTGCTATAAATTTGACTTTTTTATATTCCACAGGTAAGTAAGATTATGCAGTGATTGTCTTTCTGTGTCTGGCTTATTACATTGAGCATAATGTCCTCCAGGTTCATCCATGTGGTCACAAATGGCAAGATTTCCTTCTCCTTTAAGGCTGAAGGAGCTCTATTATCTTTCTTTTTTTAAAGATATGTTTTTATTGATTTCAGAGAGGAAGGGAGAGCGAGAGAGAGATGGAAACATCAGTGATGAGAGAGAATCATCAAAGGGCTGCCTCCAGCATGCTCCTTACTGGGGATGGAGTCTGAAACCTGGGCATGTGCCCTGATCTGGAATTGAACCATGACCTCCTGGTTAATGGGTCAACACTCAACCACTGAACCACACCGGCCTGGCTCTATTATCTTTCAAATTAGAATTTGAGTATTCTAAGAGAGCAAGAACTAAAATTGTGAAAAAGTTATCTCCTCAAATTTTAGTCCATTGCTTGACCGAAATCAAACCTGGGACCTTTCAGTATGCAGACTGATGCTTTATCCACTGAGCCAAACCAGCTAAAGCTTTTGGTTAATTTTTTTTAAAGCAACTGCTAATTGATTTAGTGATGTGTGCAAAATTTACTATACTCTTTATTTCTCTCTGCCACTGATCCTCAAAACTTTAGTGTGCTTCAAAATCAACTGGAGGGATTGTTAAAACACAGACTTCTAGGACCTATCCTCATAGTTCCTGATTTCTAGGCCTGGAATGGGGCTAGAAATGTACCTTTCTAACAATTTCTCAGGTAACCTGGATGATGCTGGATCAGGGGCCACACCGAGAACCACTGCTCTGCATAGATCTTGAAGAAGGCTATATTTTAAAAATTGTATTTTGGGGGGAAGGCTTAACTGAGATGTGAACATGTAGAGCAAGGGAAGTAATTGAGACAATTGGATCTCAGGGTGAGAAGCTGTGAGACTTGAACCTGGCTATGAGAGTGGGGACCTGCAGGCCTGGCCAAAGCTTGAACACTCTGGCCTCACGGAAGTAAACTCATGAGGATGTGGGTGGGTAAGGGCTCCTTCCCAACTGCTTTTATGTGTGAGTGTTTTAAGGGGACTCACGAGTCTCAGGCATCAAATTTGCCAATTTAGAAGTTCTAGGCCAGTGTTTGAAATCCTGGCTGTACTTTAGAATCACTTGGAAACTTCAAAGTTATCTAGGCCCACGCCTACCCCAAAGCAATTAAACCAACTTTGGAGGCTGCAGTGTGGGCAGTGGAATTTTTTAAAAGCAAATCTCTTTGAGGATGACCAGGCCCTACTTCAGAGATTCTGGTTTAATTGGTCAGAGGAGTATTTTGAATAACATCTACTCTCTGTCATTTTTGAAGGTGACATTGGTGAATCCAATGCTCACTGAGGTTAGAGGACAACGGTGTGGGGGTGAACTCTGTGAGACCAAGGAGTTTTAGTCTCTGCTGTATGTATTAGTGTCTAGCACTGTACTGGGCTCAGAGCAAATCCTGCACGCTGCCTCCTGCATGCTCCCTACTGGGGATTGAGCCCCAAACCCAGGCATGTGCCCTGATCAGGAATCGAACCCTGACCTCCTGGTTCATAGGTCGCCATCAATCACTGAGCCACACAGGCCAGGTGAATCATCTCAATTTTTGAGACTATTTCAGACACTTTAGAAATGCTTCTAATCTCTTGTCTTCTCCAACACTGTTTTTGGAAAATTTCAGTTCCACCCAATTGCCTGCTTGCCTTCATTTCCGTCTCCTTATACACAATCCTTCACATAGTCTTTAGGATGTCTTCTATAGAAGCAAATTCCAGCAGCTGCCTAAAAACTTTCATGTTATGGTGTACTGAAATGAATGGAAATGCTGTTCATGGTTTCGTGCCAGGGGGGTGAGATAGTATCTGGACACACATGTAACCAATGCATATCATTGAGAAGCTCTCACTCTAGGACTAAGATGGCCTTAATGTTCCCCTTTTGAAAGTTTTTTTTTTCTTTCTGATTTGGTGCCCCTTACCTTTTTCTTAGACCATTTACTTTAGAAATTTGTAATTGCAATTTTTTTTCTCTGCCCCCTTGAGATATAAATCTTCTACAACTCAGCACTGTTTTTCTCAAGGACTTGAGAGCCATCCCTTTGAAACGTAATAATGAAGAAAGATAACACCCTCCTCTTCCAGTCTGCGGATGGGTAGTGGACAGGAACCTCAGCAAACACAGGTGGCCTCATCATATTGACCAACTTCCCTGCTAACATCTCCTACTAATGCTCCACTAGCTCACCCTAGCTTAAAATCTCCCACTTTTCGTTTCAGTGGAGTTGAGTTTAATCTCTCTCCTGTGTTGTTATAATCTTGAAATCATTAGTTATGACTGAAGTCTACCTCGCCTGTTTAACTGTCCAGTGTAATTTTTCTTTGACATTAATTGCCTGGTGTTGTGGGTTGAATTTTCTCCATAAAAGGTGTGTTGAAGTCTTAACTTGTTGTGAGTGTGACCTTATTTGGAAATAACGAAATTTTTGGCTCTTTGTAGATGTTATGAAGATGAAAGTTAAGATGAGGTCGAACTAGAGTAGAGTGGACCATTATCCAATGTGACTGTTTAGCAAAGTCCTATTTGTCCTTCAAGGCACAGTATAAATATTACCTCTTTGGGATCTCTTCACCCATCTCCCAGGCAGAGTTTGTTGCCTCATCCTCTGGGCCCCTGTGTGACATGGTTACTCATGTACACATTTCCCCTTGTATTAGGATTTATTTGTGGTTGCAATTGGCATTTTAACAACAAAAGAGTGTTGAATATTTAAGAAAAGTACATGGAGTGCCATCTATTGCAATAAAAATATCCTATACTTCTATCTTATTTGCTAAAGAACTAAAAGTGGATATGTTATCAGAGAACTGCATGGCTGGCCTTTCTCCATGGCTAGTGGGAGTGGGGCTCTTGGGGAACTGATGGAATAAGCATTTACAGAGACCCCATGGGATGATTAAATGTGGTAGAAAGCCTGATTTGCATGGAATTACATCCCTCAGTTTGCAAAGTCACATTTCCCCTTACCCAATCCTGGAAAATGTAAAGCTGGGAAAACTTTGGATTCTGGCTACAGACAAAGCCAGAACCTAAAGTTTCCATCCCATGGTGGAGCTGGATCTAGTTTAACATTTCACCCAGACATGACTGGGCATGCACCTAAACTGCAGATTTCTGGCCAAGCTGTACAATGGCATGCCCATAATAGTTGGCCTTCCCTTTGCTCCTTTCCAGTTATTAACTGGGTTCATTACAACGGCATCAGATATAGGCTCCCAGTAGATTTTAAATTTTTATTAAAAGGCTAAAAGAACTAAAATAAAATTGGGCTTGTTTGTTTTGGTAGCGGCTTGTTTAATTTGTACCTAGAGAACAGGAGAAACGGTTCCTGAAAGGAGTCTGTGCTGGTCCTCCAGGTTTCCAGCATTCCAGCCTCAGTCCCTCCACTACCCCAACGCCTCCATTCTTTCATTTTCCCTTTTAGAACTCAAGAGGAAGAGGCAACATAAAGAGTAACTCCTCTGTGTTGAAGACCTTTGTTCAAGCTCTCACATGCTCCATAGTGCAGAGTGTCTGCTCAAGATCCTGTCTTTGCCTCTCCAAACCCCCAAAGGAAATCCATACCTCTGTCTGGAGGTGAGGCTGCAGGCCTATGGTGTTAGAATCCATGTTGACATTTCCTGATCTTGTTCACCCAACGTTCCTTCCTGCTCAGCTCCTGCTAATAATATTGTCTTCCTTTGAGGAGCTGCCCATTTCCCACTTGGTATAATCTTAACAGGGCTGTCAATCGTCTCGTGGTTTATCCTCTACTTCCCATCTTTGAGGTGGGACCCTAAACTCAGATGACCACACTCAAGAGAACATCCTGGCTTCTCCTCCTCATGCCTCAAGGACAGACATCACCATAATAAGAGAGAGCAGGGCCAATACATGGGGGAAAGGGTTCTTAAAGGTGTAAGAGCCATCCAACAACATCACTTAAGTTTCTGCCATTCCTGAGGCCTGGGCTTCTCAGATATGAAATGCAATCACCCCCTTTCTTGCTTTGTCAAGAAGAACTTGGGTTGTGTTTGCTTGTGTCCACAGGGACCAGAATTCAACAGGGTCCCAGGGAGGGCTGTCCTAAGCTTGGGTCTCTCACGTTCCACTGAAACTTGAAATCATGGCCGAAACCCGGCAGCCACAGAGATGCCCTGAAATGTTTTTGTTGTGGTGGTTATTTACATCTTCTTGAGGTTGCATTTTGTATTTTCTTCCCTCAGGGTGACATGCACAAATAAATCATGTCTATACTTCCCTTTATTTATATCTTAATATAACATCAGTAGTGTGATTAGATAATTTGAAATTTAATAGAACTTTCCTGTGTGAATCAGCTAAGATATATCACAGTGAAATCTCAGAGCTGGAGGGAGCAGGGTGTTCATACACACACGACTGAGTCAGCACATAATAGCAATTTTCTGTGTCCTCATAATAGATACTTGAGAATAATTACTGACAGCCTATGGGGAATTCATCAACCTCAGGTACCAAATAACAAGTTACACTATCATGGTAACTATGTGAATTAAGTTAGAAATCCAAAGAGTACTGATGATGTCTCGTTACCTTCCCCACCCCCTCCAGGAAAGCCAATCTGCATAATTGATACTATAGGTAGAAAAATATTTTTTTATAATTGTATTCTAAATCAAAGAGTCTTTAATAAATGAGAAGTACACGATCCTTGGAAAGCAATGGTGTCCATGTGGGACAGTAAAAACAGCATCCAAAATTCGTGTGCTATTTAAAAAAATGCTGTTTATTTTCTAAACCTCAGCATGCCATGTTCCAAGCAGCACTCTCAATGGACTGAAAGAGATTGACTAGGGAAGTTCAATGTTTAGAGAAAAAGACTATTAATGAGTTACTACATGGACATAGGCAGGCTGCCCAAAGAGTGTCCGGGCCTGGGAACAGGGAACTCTGGCACTAAGAGCCTGACTTTTTAATTCGTAATGGCTGAATGGGGTCTCTGTAACTCATGGTGGGAAAAAAATGTTCAGGACCTATTGTTTTGGTGATTACTAATCAAGGAATAGAATTTCTGCCTGGTGATAATCTATTGCTTTTTAGAGTAAATTCTATTCTGGGTGTTAATATTATTTATAACAGATGCCTAAAGTAAGTTATATATATATTTTTGATGAGCAGATGATTAATAAATAAAATAAGTTTTGTTTTTTCTGTTGCTTTTCCTTGCCTTTTGTTTATTCCCCGTCCTCTTTACCTCCCCCGCCGCCCCCATTTCTATCTTTAAGTTCTGCTCTTTAAGTTACCCATTTAAAAAGGTACATTTTTCAGTATTAAGAAGTTACGTTTTATGGGTCACTTTTTAAGGATTTTTGGTGATTTGTTGTCAAAGGTGAAGTTATCTAGCAGGTGTCTACTTATAGGTCTTGATGTAGTTCTTCTGCAGATCTGTATCTGATCTCTCCCGAGCAGACGCCTGTCCTGCTCATAATTGCAGGACCAGTAGCTTGCATCCTGCTTGGTACAAAGGAATTTTAAAGGGAAATTGCACCAAGCAAGTTACTCAAGGATGATTTCTTTTTCACGATTAATGGGATCAAGACTATTATAATAGGGGAGAGAGTTTGAACTCAACTCCACTGAAACAAAAGGTGGGAGACTAAGTGCTGGGTGAGCTAGTGGAAAAGTCATGGAAGATGTTAGGGAGAGGGTGGTCAGTGTGGTGAGGCTACCAGTGTTTGCTGACTGGCACTCATGGGTGTTAGGCTCCTACCTTCTAGCAGAGGCTGGTAGATGGGGGTGCATTCTCTCCTGATTACATTTCAAAGAGATGGCTCCCAGGTCCTGGAGAAAGACTTTGCTGGCCTGTAGAAGATTATATCTGAAAGGGGCGAGGAAGAAATCACAACTACAAGTTTTCCAAAGGAAATGCTTAAAGAAAGGAGGGCAGGGGCAGGTAGTCAAAGGGAAGCTGTGTAAACTTAAGCCAAGCTAAGAGGAACATTAAGGCCCTCTTGGTCAGAATGTATTTGGGATCTTGATAGTATTTTGGTGTTTGTAGGGCCACTTTATTATATAGGCAGGTAACAATCATAGAAACATTATAAAAATCTGTGTGTGAATGTTGGGGGCAGGTGGTTGTAGTTTCATTTCTTAGACCAAATATGTCTAGGCATAATTTTTAAAACTGCTGTGCTGGAGAGAAGATGTTAAGTCTGCATTTTTCCTAAGAAGAGAGGTGTACTCTAGGAGATCTAGCACTGTGCCTATCTTCCCTGCCACATTAGCATTCACCTAGTCCTAGGCAGTGGTCGGCAAAACGCGGCTCAGCAAACCACAGCTCGCGAGCCACATGCGACTCTTTGGCCCCTTGAGTGTGGCTCTTCCACAAAATACCGACTTCTGCGCATGGGCCATGAAGTTTCAACCGCACTGTACGTGCGCGCCCGCACGTGGTATTTTGTGGAAGAGCCATAATGAAGGGGCCAAAAAACCGCATGTGGCTTGTGAGCCACGGTTTGCCAACCACAGAC
Source organism: Myotis davidii (assembly GCF_000327345.1). Lineage (NCBI taxonomy): Eukaryota > Metazoa > Chordata > Mammalia > Chiroptera > Vespertilionidae > Myotis > Myotis davidii. The sequence goes on from NW_006287744.1 coordinate 77,131, forward strand.
CTAGCACAGTGTTGTCAACACAGCTGATGCTCACTGAAAGTTTGTTTTCGCCCTTCAATGAGAAAATATATCCCCATTCCATATACCCATCCAACCAGTGCAGGTTAGTTTAGAATTTAATTGTCACCTCCTGGGATTCACTTGGGTCTCCAGGCAGGCAGTCTGTGGTGGAATTCTGGTTGTAACTTCATAATTATATGAACTTGGGCAAGTTATGTAAACTCTGAGTCTCTTTGTTTAATGTAAAATGAAACTCAATATCCATTTCAGAGAGGTTGCTGTGGATGAAATGAGATGTTGCCTATCAATGCAGGACAGAGATGTGGCATACTGCTGTTTCTGAATCATTGTTGGTTTTCCTGTCTGCACGGTTGCTTTATAAAGGTAGCCATAGAGAGCCCCGTGCGTGCCTCTTGGCCTTTTGATTTGTAATAATGAACCCTTGTTATGTTTTTGTATAAACTTGTTCTGCTTGAATACTTTATTGGTGCCTTTATTTCTGCTTAATTGTTTGATCTTTCATGACACTTTGGCTTAATTTAGAGAGAGGCATTTCTTTGTTTATCTAATTCTTCAATTAAGTCTCTATAGTGTGGTTCAAGCCAGTACCTCTGGGTGCTAAATCAGAGAAGCCAACCACAGCTGCAAGGCCCAAGGCAGAGCCTGCTTTAGGTGAGAAATGGGTTTTATAGCCCTGGCCAGGTAGTTCAGTTGGTTAGAGCATCATCCAGATATGCCAAGGTTGTAGGTTCAGTCCCTGATCAGGATAAACACAACAATCAACCAATGAATACATAAGTAAGTGGAAAAACAAATTGATGTGTATCTCTTTCTTTCTCACATCAATAATTTTAAAAAGAGTTGGTTCTACCACTGATGTGGATGCTACTTTTGGGAATCAGCTAGAATTTGAAGCCTGCACCTTGGATGGGCCAAGTATCTGGATGTGCCTCTATGGCTGGTAAGATTAAAGCTTTCAATTTCTTTCCTCTTTTAACAAGTGTCCTGCTTCTATCTCCTTTCCTTTTCTCCTTGAAGATCATAATTTCCATTAAAATGGAACTTTATATATTATTTAGGGGTTTAGTCTTTTCAAAGTGCTTTTATAGCCATCATTTTTTACCTTCTTAAAATCTGGGTTGAGGTAAATGTCAACATCAATGTCTTTGGATGAAGAAATGGGAAGGGCTTGTCTAAGACCAATTAGCTGAAAACCAGTGGAGGCAGAATTAGAGCTCAGCTCCCCAAGAAACCAGCCTGGAGGCCTGCCCTTGCCACCACAGGGATGTGTAAATAAGAATAGAAGAACCACCTTTTGTAACTTTCTGGGGGCTTGGCCTATTAATCATACTGTCATTGCTGAACAAGTGATGTATAGTCCTAACTCTAAATAAGCACATGCTATCAGTCATTTGTTATTACTTCCTCTCCTCCAATTTTGTATATGAATCCTCTACATTTGGGGCAGTTATCAGTGAACTTATGGTGTTTACTATTGTCAGGTTTCTATTCACATTTGCTCGGGTGGCTATTCTGTCCGTCAATATATACTAAGTGAATAGTCTTTGCCCTAGGTAGACATTGAGGGAAATTAAAAACAAAATTTAAAATAAATTTGAAAAAAAAAATTTAAAATAAAGGAATTGACTAAGATGTAGTTCTTTCTTTCAAGAAGTATGGCATCAAGAAGTGGTATGGGAACATCAATTTAGAACCTCAATGCCTCTTGACTACATTCTTCAAATAATCTGCTACTTCTACCTGCTACATGCATGTGTAATTCCAAACTCTAAGCTGTGACATTAAAAACCCTGCTCAATTTGACCTATGTGTGCCCTTTCTTTCAAAGTTTATCATGTGTCCTGTGAGTTATATGCTGGTCTGCCTGGTCCCCCTGTCATGTCTTGAACATTTCTTGTTCTCAAACTCTTTCTTCCATCTTGGAACCCCCTTCCTCATATCTACACTACTAAAAGAGAAACATTCAAATTGCTGTCACTCCGCTACAACCACCAGCCAATCAAAGCGACTATGCAAATTAAGCCAACAAAGATGGTGGTTAGTTTGCATATGCAGGCTCGGAGCAAAGACTGAAGGCTCCCACCAGAGTGAAGACTGAAGAGCCTTAGCCTCGCTGTGGCTGTAGAGGAGAAGCCTTGCATTGAGGCTTGGCTTCTCAGCTGCAGCCCGACCAAAGGCCTGGGTCCCGGGTGCTGGAGGATACCCAGTGCCAGCAGCCAGGGGAAGGAAGGCCTATTGCGCAAATCTTCGTGCAATGGGCTTCTAATTTACTTATAAAACTCATCCCCTTTTTCATTGATTATTTTTCTCAAATATGCTCCAGTAGCTCAGTATTTCCAGAGCTCAGGCCTTCTATCATGCCATATGTGACACCTATCTGTAATCAGTTATTTGAGTATATGCTTGTCACATTCACTAGGTGGAAAGCTGCTGGGAAGGACCGAGGAGGAGGGAATGTGTCTATTTCTCTTACTACCCAATACAGCAGCTTGTGCATGGTAGATGTGCCAAATGCAATTGCATGTGCTCACTATACCCCATTGTAATTTGTTTCTTCATGGGTTTCTTCATAGGAAAACGATAGTTTCAGCCTCCCTTGCAGTAAGGTTGAGGCCATGGGATTGGATGTGGGTAAAGTGCTGTACATCGCTTTCAGGCTGGGCTATTGACCATCTACTCTCTCTGCCTCTTTTTTTTAAAGACCCTAAAGGCCACATGTTTAAGATGGTGGCATGAAAAAAATGGAAGGAATTTGGTTCTATATGTTACCACTGTGATCTATGTGTTACTGTTAGATCCTAATGTGAATGAGAAATACATCTTGGTTTTGTTAAGTGACTGAGACTTTAAAGTTTACTTATTGTGCAGCCTAGACTAAACTATCCTGATAAATAGCCTAAAGCTCTCTGAGGGCAGGGACCCTGTCTCTCTGTCCCAGTGTTGTGTCCTATCACCCAGTATAAGAGTCCTCCCGGCCATCTTCGTCCCGTCCTTTGTAACAATTATGGTTTTCTTATCTTAGTCTTTCCTCCCTCTGCACACCTGTGCTTGTTCACTTCCAGATGTTTGGACAGGCCTCAAGTTGTAGGCCTTGAATTACCTCTTGAGCCAGATGTCAGATTCAGTATCTGCTGTTGGACTCTCCCCACTCACCCTCTGACATGGGTGTGTGATAATCGGTAGCTCCATTTTAAATAGAGAAGCCACAATCCCTGTCATTAGGACACATGGAGTCTAGTGAAAGCATGGAAACCCATTGCACTTAAAGAATTTTTACAGGTGCCCTAGCCAGTTTGGCTCAGTGGATAGAGCATTGGCCCGTGGATTGAAGGGTCCTGGGTTAGAGTCTGGTCAAGGGCACATGCCCGGGTTGTGGGCTCGATCCTCAGTGTGGGGTGTGCAAGAGGCAGCCCATCAATTGTTCTCTCTTATCATTGATTTGTGTGCTTCTTGCTGCTGTTTGCAGTGTTGGAGGGTAAACACATTTACTCTGATAATAGGGTTAAAAAGGATTCATTTGGCAAAAATCCAAGTGTTACCTTGATATAGGTTTGGTGATGTACAAAGATTCTGGGAAAATCTGATATGTCCAACACTTACACTGTGCAGTTTTTTAATTAAGTTATGTTTTGTTTCTGTGGGTTTTTATTTTCAAAGAGCTGAGAGGAAGAGAGTGGGATTTTGAGGCTGCTACCATGATTATAATTGCTATTACAGGGATGTTAATGTTCTTGCAGATTCTTTTATTTTCTCTAAGCAAGATAAAGGGGAGGGCGGGTGACTGATGTTTTTTAAGGCTAACAGGGAGCTTGGCTTCCATCTTTCAGTCTATCGCCTTTGTTTTTCACTTTTCTTTTCCGCCTGCCCCCATATTAACATCTGCTGTCCCTTCTCATACATGAAGTTATTTGTTAGTATTGGCAGGGTGTTTTGTTTTTAGACTAATTCTACCTGTATTTTGGTGGAGAGGGCGAGTTTTTAATTATGTTGCTTATGGATGCTGTGCTGCTTGATGAGTGGTGTGGGAATGTCGATGCTGTCACCAGCAACATTTCTAGAACACAGAAAAATACCTGATTTAGAAAAAAAGTCTAGTTCTTGGGCTATTTGCAGCCTTATGCTAATTACAGAATGACCTAGGGGACAATAACATGTTAGTTCTATTTCAGCTTCATTCTTTTCAATTAGAAAATAATTGCTCTTTTTGTTGACTAAAGGATTTTAAAAGCTACAGTGAGAGGGCGTGCTTTCGTTTCATATTAACCAGTGTGTAAGCTCTTCCTACCTGTCTCTGGGCCTGATGTCTCAAGTCTGACACATTTTCAGTGAATCCAGTCATTGGGTTTATATCCTCCCTTTTACTTTTAATGAAAGAATCTTCTGTTTCTTTAAATCTAACTGGGTGGTTCTCAAACTATAGGGTGCATCAGTGGCCTGGGGAGCTTATGAAAAATGGAGATTTATAGAAATGGTTATTCAGCAGGTCAAGGTGAGGTCCAGGAAATAGCACTGGCGATTCTAAAGCCAACATTCCTTACACCCCACTTGGAGAAATCTCTTTTGAGAACATTGGTCCTCAAACTTGAGCCTGCATTAGGATTACCTGGGACTTACTAAACTCAAATTGCTGGTCCCTACCCCAAAGTTTCTGATTCAGTAGGTCTGGGATGGGGTCTGATAGTTCACCTGACTCTTAAGTTCCCAGGCAATGCTGATGCTGCTCGTTGGGAACCCCGCTTTGAGAACCATTGCTCCTGGGTATTCCAGTTATGGCCTGTTGTTAGTCAGAAAAGAGCTAGACTTTGACAAATCCCAACCCATTCTGAGGAATATGAGGACTGCATACTTCAGTCCATAGTTTTTTGAAGGACAATTCACATAAGACATAGGCTCCTTTTTAGGTAATGAATTACTATTGCTCACAACAGAACTTTAAATTAGACCCTAATAGAACAAATTGTTAATTTTCAAGGTATAGACATAGGGCAGTGGTCGGCAAACTGCGGCTTGCGAGACACATGTGGCTCTTTGGCCCCTTGAGTGTGGCCACGAAGTTTCAATCGCACTGTACGTGTGCGTCCACACGTCGTATTTTGTGGAAGAGCCACACTCAAGGGGCCGCAGTTGGCCAACCACTGACATAGGCTATCTAAAACTGACATTAACATGACATTGTGTCATAAATACCATCCAAGTATCTTGAATGTTACAAACAGCCCACGGCTTTACTAGGCCCATCAAGGACTGCTTTTGTAAACAGCAATTATTGGTTGGGTTGAAAATAGAGCTATTTATATTGGTGGAGTTAATAAATCTATAAGTAGATTTTAGTTAATTTATTGGCTATTTGCCTTAATATTAAAATTATTCTTTATAAATGAATTATTTTTCTCTATGCAAGGATTTCAGCTGGTGTTCTCACTACTACATAAATCAGATAGCCTCATATTAATCCAAATTATTTGGTTAAGGTCTACTCTTACAAGTGACCAAGAGAGTTATTTTTTCCTAGTCAACAGACTAAGAAAATTTTGTCTTACTTAAAATGCTAATATTTACAAAATTTTGATGCATTCATGTGACATGCACTTTCTCCTTCATGAATAATAATAACTTTTAAACAAAAATAATTTGATATTTCTTTAAGTAGAATAATAAAAAACTAAAATATATGCTCACTTTTCCCACTTTTTATTTTCCTCAGCAAGTTTATAGTAGAGTGGATGGGAGTTTGGAAGGCTGATAACAGAAAACACAAAAAGTTTGAATAATTTGCAATGCCAGAAAAAGTGGAGGAAGAGAAGGTTACCAAATTATAAAAAAACATATTTCTAATAGAAAAAACTAAAATGCTGAAACAAAAAACACAGATACTCTCTTATAAAATTGGGTGTCACCTACCCTTAATGTTGATGAGGCTGACAAGTCCATGGAGCTTTATAACCTGTAAGCATACCATAAGCATACCCGCCCACCTCACCCCCGGCCCGACTCTACTTTGCATCTCTAGAGGAAGAGGAAAAGAAATGTATGTTGTTATGTTAATCTCTGAAAAATCTTTGCAGTAAAATTTTAACCTCTGAGATAGCCCAAGTGCAATAAATACCTTGCTTTTGTGTTGGGTATACATATTAAAATCCCAACCTGCTTTTTAATGAGTCCTACATCTAAATTGCAGCTTTAGGATAATCACACTATTACACCAGATTAAAAAGAGAGGGAAAAAAACACCACCACAAAGAATTGATGGTAATTGGACCTGGTCTAGGTTGGAATAGGGCAATTATCATTTCTGGCTGCTTCTCCTTTTTTAATGTGAAGTTTGCTTGGATGACCTTTGGCCATTTTTCACCCAATGACATAAAGTGCCCAGTTCTTGGCCTGAAAACACTCTAGTTAGTCTTACTGTTAGAGAAGAATTTCAGCAGATCAAGGGTTTGCAGCTAAAATCAGAGAGTGGTGAATATGCAGGTAGAATTCTGTTTACTATCCAGCGAAGAGGGTTATTTATTTGTCCCATTTGTCCCAAGTCAAAATTTAAGGATTTGATATTGACTTTTCCAAAAAGTCAAAATAATTCGCATACAGGTGGAAACTGCACTTCAGTCATTTTCTTTAAAATAGGTATCATATTTTAAAGTGAAGTCATTGTGCTTAAAAACTAGATATAAGAAGGAGCATACTTGGTTATTGATAAGAGTAGGTCTTGAAGAGTTTTCCTACTATGATTTAAGTGCTCTCTACACCCATAGTAGAGGTGGAATTGGATGTGGAAGTGAGTGGAACCTGCAAGAGTTCCTCTTAGGCAGAAAAGAAAATAGTTAATTTTAGCTTTTAGATGTTGGCCGCCCTTCATTGTAGGGTACAACAGTCTGGTGTTGTCAAAAACTAAGGGTAATGGTTCCTATTATATAAAATATAGCCATATACTAGTATGTATATAGCTCAACACCCTTCTTACCTGAGTTATTCTGGTGAAAGTTCTATTTTAATCCAAATTACCTGCTTTGGGAACAAGAATGCTTTTCTCCGGGGGTAATTACCAGTGTAATCGAACTACCATCTGCTTGCCTTATGTTCTGTAGATGGCTCAAAGGAGATAGTTTTAGAAAAGACCTGGAAATGAAACATTTCAGGAGGGAGGAAATAAAGATAACTAAAAAGAGAGTAATAACTAGGAGTTTAAAGAGGAAAAGCATATGGTATTGAGCATATAACTTAAAAACCAGCATCCGAGACCCCTGGTCCAACTGAGGATTCCTCGGGAGTAAGAACTGATAGAAATCCAAGGCTAGAACAGAGTGACCAATAGGCCTAAAGGGAATCTCCAACGGGGCCCAGTGGAGAGGAGCAGCAGATGGTATTCATTTGTGATTTTGTGGTGAAAGAGCAGCCGCAGGCTAGGTGTAACCAGCAGAGGCTTGCTTTCCATATTCTGAGATAAAACTTTAAAAGGAAGCTTGAGTCCCCTGGAGAATTTCCTTGCAGTCATCATTCATTTTAAACATATATTGAACACCTCCGAAGCAGGATGCCTTTCATGAGGCTCTTAGAGCAGATATGCTGATGCTAGTTACTGGTCCTGCACTTGGAGATTGCATAATGCAATAGGGAAGCAGGGGAAATAAGGTGTGTGCATGTCCAGATAACCAGGGCACTGGAGTGCCGCATTAGGGAGACAGAGTGCTCTGGGGTTTCACAGTGGTGAGAGGCAGTCTCCTTAGGGCTTCGGGGCGGGGTGGGGGGGCTTTCTGGAGGATGTGGATTTGAACTGGGCCTGTGTGGATGGAGAGGGTTGGCTAAGCAGTGAAGGGCCACCTAATATGGAGGTGGAAGTCAACACAGAAAGTCAGGGACCTTAAGTAGAGTGTTCAGGATTTTAATATTTATCCTCTAATTATATAAATGTTTTTCACGTTTGAAATACATCTGAAATGTGATGCTACATTCTTGGGCGATTAAGCTGCACTTGAAAAGATGTGCACAATCAACCTTCAGTAGTTTTAGCGTTAGCATATGTTAATTCTGCAGCTGTGACCCCAGAAATAGAATTTGAGCAAGAATAATTTTTGTTGTCATTAATTTTTTAGCTTTGGCAAACAAAAGGGGAATGGCTTGAATTGTAAAAGCCACCGATCCTGTCAGAGTCTCTTACACGTAAAGCCAGGTTGGGATCCTGTTTGGAGGAATCCGAATTTCTATTGTCACCCTGGACCCTTTACTGCACGTAAATCGGTCCCTGTCTCTTTCACTTGGTGTCAGTGGTTGAATCTGTATAATGGGCACACTTGCATCATTCATACTTCTACTGTCATGAAATAACATATTTTCATAATTTTGAAACTGTAAAAAATAACTTTGGGATACATGATTTTTTTTTTCACAGACAAGTTGTTTAGCTACTTTTTAAAAAGATAGTGAAAACATTGAAATCACCACCCTAAGTATAGTAAACCATATTTATTCATGGCATGTTCCTTTTAGTGTAGTTTCTTTCCTTCCTTAATTTTGATCAGTTTTTATAAGTTGCACCTCCTCCCCCTCCCACCACATCCACACATAAGTCTTCTCTGCACACTTGCTCCCTGACAGCCTTCAAGTCTGTCAGCAGCAGAAACCTGGACTTTCTGCAGATCTGGTTCCATCAACTGAGGTGTGAATCATGTTTAATTAAAACCTGTCACTTAGAAGTAAGTGAAAGAGCATTTAACCTCTGTTCATTCCACCTCAGCTCCTCCATGCCCATCAGAGTGCCTGCTGCTTGTGGCTAGAGTGGAACACTGGTGCCCTTCTGGGTCCATGAGCTGCCTGAGGGCACGCTCACACTGCAGGTTCAATGATGCAAAAATAGTCTCTGCTCCCTGTCCATCCTCTTCTTGTGAAAACATCCAAGGTGTGGGAAGACACCAGGTACATGAGCTTCCCTGCTCTCCCTTCCTCAAAGGCTCCTTCCTCTCCCAGATGCCCGGGGTCCTGCAGGATGAGAAGGCACACTTCATGCTGCCACAACTGTGGTGGTAACTGAGGATGACTGTCATGAGATCTCCCACCTTCTCAGAACTCTCAACTCCAATCTTTACTTGGCCATCCTTTTAACACTGCAGATTCCCTCTGAGCCCAGCCATCCAGTTGGGGGATCCCCTTGGATCTGCTGTGTCCAGTGGATGATTCTATCAGGAAAGCCTTGGTGAGAACTTGCTGGGGCTGAGCTGAAGGTCCATTGCTCAGAGCAGTGTGAAGTCAGTGGACAGGCAACATGGAAGGCATGAGCCACTGGTGAATGGGATGGTGGAAAGCCAACCATGAGTTAGAAAGGCTGGCTGCTAGGAAGTCAGAATAAAAGCAGATTAGGTGGGAGACCATGCCAAAGTATTGATAGAGCAAATGTTGCTTTAGAATTAATATGAATAATATTTACCTAACACAGGTTTCTTCTATAGATAATGAGTGTCCTGGTGCATGAAATTCATGCACAGGGGGTGCAGGGGGGGTGGTTCCTCAGCGCAGCCTGCACCCTCTCCAATCGGGGACCCCTTGGGGGATGTCCGACTGCCGGTTTAGGCCTGATCCCACAGGTATTGGGCCTAAACTGGCAGTCAGACATCCCTCTCGCAATTGGGGACTGCTGGCTCCTAACCGCTCGCCTGCCTGCCTGCCTGATTGCCCCTAACTGCCCTCCTCTGCCAGCCTGATCTCACCCCCAACTGCCTCCCCTGCTGGCCTGATCTTGCCCCCAACTGCCCTCCCCTGCCAGCCTGGTTGCTCTCAACTTCCCTCCCCTGCTAGCCTGATATCGCCCCAAATGGCCCTCCCCTGCAGCCCTGATCTCGCCCCCAACTGCCCTCCCCTGCTGGCCTGATCTCACCCCTAATGGCCCTCCCCTGCTTGCCTGATCTCGCCCCCAACTGCCCTCTCTGCCTCGGCCCCTACTACCATGGCTTTGTTTGGAAGGAAGTCGGACGTCCGGAAGATGGCTGGTGATTAGGTTCTGATTGGTCAGTTTCTATGCCAGTCAGCATCAAAAGCTCTGCATCCTAGGCATCCATTGGGTCCTCGCACTTCACCCAGATTTGGTTCTGATTGGTCTGTTTCTATGCCAGTCAGCATCTCTGGGCCTATCTTTGGGCCTGATCAGAGAGGTGAGGCTGATCAGCAGCCCCTTTGGAGGCCCAGAGAGAAACAGAGGCGCGGCTGCTGGTGAAGCCCTGAGAGAAAGAGGGAGGCAATGGCTTATCAACAGCTGCCACAGAGGCTGCAGATCAGACCCTGCCTCTCTCTTCAGGCCTCTCTCCGGGCCTGATCTTTAGCCCCCTCGGCAGGACTGCAGGACTGATTTCTGGTTGGTTGAGCCTTCGGTAGTTACAGACCCTGAGTTTTTATATATTAGGATTTGGTACACCGTGCTGGGTTGGGGGAATATAACTAAAATTTTCAGAAATACTACACAAATTTGTATGTCTGTACATGAACTTACTATCTTTTGTTTCCTTCTGTTGTGTTGCCTATGAATGGCATTGTGATTCTCCCAGCTACGCAAGGCTCTGTGTGTCCTTCCCCTCTGCTTCTCCCTCCTATCCATTTGATTGAGTTCTATTAGTTCTGTCTCTGAGGTATCCCTCCCACGCTTTGGCTTTTTCCCTTTCTCTCTCTGTGGCCTTTGCAGTACCTTCTTTATTGGTCTTGTCTCCAGCTGTGCTCTACTACACTTTTTACTCACAGCTGGCAATCTTCCCGAAGCAACCTTTGATTATTTACTCACATGCTCCAAACCTTTCGGAGCTTTCCCATTCCTTTTAGAATAAAGAGCAATTTCTCAGCTGGCATGCTAGGCTCTCTTTGATCTGATTTCAACGTGTTCTAACAAGTATGCTTCACATCACTCCCCTTCTTCCTGAGCCATTGCTGCAGGCAAATTCAGGGGAACACTGTTCTCTACTCCAGTACTTCACATTTTCTCACCTTTTTAGGTGCCCTTCCCCTGCTATGACATTCCCCTTCCACCCCTTCCTCTACACTGCCAAATGATCAAATCCTACCTATTCTGCCCCAGTTCAAATGCCACATCCTCTATGAAATCTACTGTCATCTTAACAGCTAGGTTGGAATTAATCTTTACCTCCTCTAAACTGCAAGGCATTTTATTTACACTTGTTTTAGTTTACTTTTTCTGTTGTGTTTATGTTTTATCATTTCTTGTAGCACTGAAATATAATGAAGGCTAAGACTATATTCAGTTCAATTTTGTAGCCACCCAGTTCTTAACACAGTGCTTTGATCACAGATGGTGTATAATTAATGTTATTTGAGTGAATTAATGAATGAGTGAAATAAAGCATAACTATCCATTCCTGTAAATATATGTGCTAGAAATCTTTTATGCATATTGCAGTGGTCAGAGGTTTTCAGTGAATGTACCTTATTGCAGGATGTTTGAGTTAGGTTTAGTGGGAGCTGACAGGAAAGCTGAACTTATACTTCTAAATAGTTTGATTTGAGAGGAAGTTATTTGTTAAAATGGCTTCTGGAAAGGTAAATGATAGCATGATGATTCATACAGAGATGAATGCAGGCACAGAGTGTATTATTTTGGAAGCATCATTTCAGGGGGTTGGGCCAGCAAGCATACATTCTGTCTGTAATTCCATAAGGCTGCAAGTTTTGTCCTTACTATGGCCTTTTGATTTTGCTTACCCACTTATCCATTTTACCAGGAAAGTGTCTTCCCTGACTCCTAAATGAAAATACTGAAATTTTCTCAGAAGGCAAAAAATAGCATTCTTTATGTATATTTCATACTTCCCTGCAATTTCCCAGCATCACTATCAAAGCACAGAATTCTATCTTCTTTTCTTATTGACACCATCAAAGTGTAGGCTGTCTAATACTTTGTTGAGAGGAGCAGGCAGTGTGATGTGAGCCCTATGATATCCTTTCTGGATTGGGGGCTTGGAGAACTTAAAAGGGAAAGAACAAATTCTAGATGAAAGTTAGTTTATATAAGTAACAAATCAGAAGCAATATTTCCTTTAATCAGAATGCAGATGTTTCCTCAAATCTTACATATTGATGTAAAGAAGAGGATTTCACAGTTGGTGTCCAAGTAGGATGTTTTGGGAAGCTGTATTCATTCAAGTAACACAAGCCTACTAGGAATGTGTGGCCATTCAAGGGCATTCTGAAATGAATGGATGGGAAGAATTTAACTTGGAAAATGTTTAAGTTATGAAGGACAAGACTAGTTCTGCTGAAGACAGACACTCTTGGCACTTCCTGTGATAGAACCACGCTAAGCTGAACAAGACCGCTGAAGATAATGCTGGCCTCCCAAGTTGAAGTGGCTGAGTTTGTAAGACACGCAGGGATGTACTGGAGAAGAGACACTTCTATCACAGAGAAGGGAGTGGTCCATGCTAAGGGAGGAATAGGGACACAGCATGATCAGGGTTAATGAACTATAGGAATAACCCAGTGGGGAACTGATGGAGGAGAGAGTAAGGAGAGCTGTGCTGGGTTCTCACCTACCCAGTGAGGTCTTCTAGTCCACTGGGGAATGGAAAAGAGGATGTAAGTATTTGGAAAGGGCAGCCCAGCCAAAGGAAGAAAAGAGGGTTATTTGGGAGAATGGAATCATGCTCTCTAGGCAAACTTTATTCTCAGCTAAGAGTCTATTACAGTGCCAGCTGGAGTGATGGCTAGCTTAGCATGGGTGGTTATCACAATGTGGTCAAGTGTACCCACACCCCACACAGGTAACTGCTTTCTACTTTGGGCATGACTTGGTAGAGTCATGAGGTCTTTTGCTGTCTAGCAGCTCATTCACAGGTGTGTACAGAGCTCAGAAGATATGTTTCTGTTCTGTAGGTCGAGCTCAGAATAAAGGTGGTGTGAAGGAGAGTTCTATTAAACTCTCATGTTACCTTTATTAAACTATCTGCATGGTTCTCACCTGCAAGTCTGTATGTAGGGGTACATGTGTGCATGCATTATGTGTGTGCGAGTGGGAGTCTAGGTGTGTATATGTGTAGGTGTGTATGAAGGAATGTATATTAAGCGAATATAGATGTGTGTGAATATGTGTACATGGAATTTTTCTGTGTTTGTTTCCATGTGTATATAGGGCTGGAGATCCTTAAAGGGAGAAATGAGAGGGAGTCATTCATATTTGAATTGTCATTTATTGGAAGAAGGTAAGTGTATATAGGTGATTCAGTCTTAATAAAGTTTTCTACTTATGCATTCTTTGTTTGGGTGGATTATATTTTCCTATAATCCAAAATTCTGCATGGATTACTACAGCATATATATGTGTCTGTCCAGTCATTATGACTGCATTGATCACCAGCGGGCAGGCGCTCAATGCAGGAGCTGCCGGGCTGCAGTGACTTGGCAGCCGTGGTTCTCAGGTGATGCGCGCACCTGAAACCAGAGAGGAGGGAGCCTGAATCCTCGTAGGGCTGTGAGATTCCACCTTTGGCCGTGGGTTATGTTGTTGCTGGGGCACTGTCGGCCCCAGATCTGGTTTACTGCACACTTGTGTTTGAGTTCCACACCCTGTATGACAGCAATTTACAGAGTGCCCTCTCACACTCGGGGGATGTCAGAGAGCTGCTTTGGCCCGATCCCCACAGGCCAGGCTGAGGGGGCCCACCTGCCAGAGGGACCCCGCTCACTCTGCAAACACCTTTTGAGCCACAGCACCACCCCAAATGTGGCTGGCTGGGGTGGGTCCATGGGAGGTGGCTCCAGGGTGTGCCCGGCCCGTCATACCCAGTCCTGTCCTGCTGGCCACCTTCTAATTAATTTCCTTTCAGTGTGCATGAATCTGTGCACTGGGTCACTAGGATACGTATAAATGGAGTGAGGGGCAGGAATAATGATAATAACATTGTACCCTGTAGCTGATTCTAACAATATTGTGTTAAGTACAAATCTGGGCTATTTTCTTTTAAGCAAAGTTTAGTGTAAGTTGCAAATATTACAAATGATTCAGAAAGTTAAAAATAAATTATTTCAAAGGCAAAATACTGTTGAGTTTTAGAAGTGTAATGTTGGAGTTTGGCTTGCTTGCTGCTCCTGAGTAAGTTCCACTGTGGCATTACACATCATTTCCATATATCTTCACTCTATGATCTTTATTCGGATGATGTGATGGTTCAGAGGTGTGGTAATAGATATGAATTTTATTTTGACATGTGGAAGAAGGCATTTATATGCGGGTGCGTGTGCACTCCAAAATGATTAGAAATTATTACGGGGTAGAAAATTTGTGATTGAGTTTGAATGATTGACTCTATTTTAAAATGTGCAGAGCTGTTAGCTTTCAAAATAATTTGTGCAGTCAAAAGAAATCAAAACTTATTTCAGTTATTCATATTTTATTTTTGAAATAAGCCATAGTTATTTTATTATTTTTTAAAGGAATGGTTTAACTGCAACACTGATTCTACCTTCTGGGGTTATGAAGAGGAAAAATCCAGAAGCTAGATGGTAAAGTAAGAGATGAAGGCCAATGTCCAGGGACTGGGGGTGGGGTGGGGGCGGGGGGGAAGAAGTATGACATTTCAAATAACATATACAAATTTGAGAAGTTCATTTTTATTTATTCTTTCCATATTGTTCCTTGCATTAATTTTTTTTCCTATTTAGTTATGGGTTCCTTTACATAACACATGTAGGGAACAACTGTGACAGTTGTATCTATAAAACCCTACAGGGAGAGTTTGGTGAGTGTTTGAGGAAGGAAGAGGCAACCCTTCAGGATTTTGGACTGATTGTTAGGATACACCCATTTGCTTTCTTGTTTTTCTAATTATAATCCATGTTTTTAGTGACACACAAACATTCAGTTGCAGATCTAATGAAACTATGAGTTTTAACTATTGTTTCCAGCATGGCGGACAAGAACATGAAATGAGCAAAACATAGGAAGAGAAAATGTCTGAAGCCTCAAAGAAGCAACAAATAAATTCATTTATCCATTGTACCTTCAGTGACTTAGTAAACAAGACAAGTGAAGCACTAATATTCAAGCCTTGCAACCCCCAAACTTCTCCCTCCTAATGTGTTCTCTGTAGTTGCTCTCTCAGAGCAGCGGAGGGTGCCACCTAGAAATGCCTTCTTTTCTGCTGGCTTCTGACATGAATGGCACAGCTGCATGTCTCAGTCATCTTTTCACCTTCCCATGATCTCCCAGGAGTGTCTCCCCACAGACATTTATTCAAGATACCTTTAGTCCATAAAACATACCTATTTGTGGTCATAAAAGTTTTGGATGACGACCTTAGTAATTTGAAATAGCCTTTGAAACTTTCCCCCCTAAAGCTCAGGAAGTCTGCCTTTATTGTTTTCTTCTTTACAATTAGAACACATAATTGGATATTACTTTTGATTTTTTTGGCTTAAGTATGTTTATACATATCATTAATTTATTACCTATGCTAGTCACCTGTAGGTGGATAAGTAGTAACTTACAAGACAGATACACAGTACCACCATTAGAACACAGAAATTTAATAGTATCACAAAAGCAGCAATAACATCAACTGACATTTATTTTGCTGTTTTTTATTTGTAGGCGCTGTACACCTACTAATTCACTAAATCTTTTCAATAACGCTTTTTAACAGACACTATTCTTATTTTTACTTTATTTATAAGGAAAATAAAATTTGGAGCAGCTATTAACCATGCTTAAGGTCTATAATGAAGGAAAGCAGGAAACCAATATTTTTTGAGCAGTTACTATGTATCAGGCACTGCATGACACTTCACTCAAGGAATGAAGAAGGTATTTGCACCAGAATTCCTGCATTAAAAAATATCACCATAATAGACAAAGTTTTGCACTAAATTATATATGGAAAAGCAAACAAAAAAGAAAACATGATGCTACGTCAATGTTATTATTTCATCTGAAAAGGCAAGCTTTTCATTGTTTCTTCAAGCCTACTTTGTAAAAAAGTTGTGTATACATATAAAATGAGTTCCATGAATCACTTATGCACTAATTAAACATATTACCAGTTGGTTAATTGTCCCAGCGTTTGACTTTTTGGAGATTTGGAATTGGATCCTCAAGAAGGTTACTTTTAGCCGGTATGGCTACAGGCCCTTGGAAAAGAACCACGTCAGCTGGACTGTGGACAGGAGGTGGAGGGCTGAGAATGTGAGCTCTGGAGCTAAGGTTTGTGTGTTGTTGACTATCAGTGTCTTGGTAGGTGTGTTTAGAGAGCAGAAAAGCAGATGGCTCTGTCAGTATATTCTTAGGAGGAATAATGAAGACTTTACTCTTTTGTGTGTGGAGATTCCTCCCCTCTCTATTTGCAGATAGGCTAATAAAGCTCTTCTCAGGAACCATTTGGGGTGTGAGAACATTCTTTTTTTTTAAAAAAATATATATATTATTGATTTTTATTTACAGAGAGGAAGGAAGGGAGAGAGATAGTGAGTTAGAAACATCGATGAGAGAGAAACATCGATCAGCTGCCTCCTGCACATCCCCTACTGGGGATGTGCCTGCAACCCAGGTACATGCCCTTGACCGGAATCGAACCTGGGACCCTTCAGTCCGCAGGCTGACGCTCTATCCACTGAGCCAAACCAGTTTCAGCAAGAGAACATTCTTAAAGTCCATTTTTGGTTGAAGCTATAAGAGTTCTGTATCCTAAATTCTAGATAATAGTCCTGGAAGATTCTGAAGACAGACATGAACTACAAAATTTCCCTCTGTTTATAGATAACTAAATCAGTTGACCTACATAGCGATATTGTAACTATTCCACACGTACTAATAAATTTATTTTAACCACACTCATGGGTGTGTGATTTGACTTAATGGCATTGCATCATGTTAGTTTCCTTTTTTCTTAAAATCAAACCAGTGAACATTAAGGAGATACCTATGCAGACAAATCAGGAGGAAAAAGACAGGGAAAACTCATATTATTGATTTTCTCTTTACAAGTTGTCTAGCCAGTCAACTCCCTAGAGGGTGGAGTGAGACGGGGAGATACATTTTTGAGACAGTGCTGATCTTTTGATGCTTTCAAAATTGGTTTACAACTGAACCTTACTTCTTCCGTAGCTAGACACAGGGCAGGATTGGCAATGAGTTTATTCAGACTTCAGTTAAACCTGGGACATTTACTTTCTGAGTGTCCCGCTTCCAGCTCTTACTACTGTGGGGGAGGGAGTGGGCTTATTAACCTTGGCTTGGTGATATGCACACTCGTTTGCTAGGAAATTTGTTGGCAGATGCTCATTTTGTACAGGTCGCAGAAAAGTCAGCTCAGAGATTCGGCACTTGCTATTTACAGAGCAGGTAATTTTTCTGTGCAAGCATCTCTGGTGCCCATAACTGAAGTGAATGGCTTAGCCCTAAGAAGTTCAAGACCCTTCTCAGGCATCATATGAAATGAAACCTTTGAAATTCTGCCCTCTCCCTGCCCCCACCAGGATGCCATTTACCGGGAAGGGATAGTTGCTGCACTAGAGCAGATGTTTGCAATTCGGGTTTCAAAGACTCTTCTCAGAGATAATCATGCTCCTCTGTCTCACCTGGCTAGCTCTGTCTCTGCGTGAAAGGCACTGGGATGGAGGAAGAACACTAAGCATGAAAGGAATCCAAGCAATGCCCGCCCTGGTGAAATGTGGAACTCTCTGTACATTGAAGTCAAGGGCCACGAACTGCAAATGGGGGTCTGATCACAGCTGTCTGCCTGGTGCCTTTGGAGCGCAGAACTGGTGGTGGTATCAAGCTAAAAACTGGCCTTTGAAGGCATTCAGTATCCGAGGGGAGCGCGGGAAAAGCAAAGGTCCCTTCTCTTCATGGGTGTCCTTCCCTGTCCCCGTGAGCCATTCCCCCCTGGACGGGAGTCTACGAGGACATTTTCTTCACCGTGGCAGTGACCTGTCATTTGAAAGATTGAGGTCACCGAGTCAAATGCTCCGTGGTGCTTATGACCGAGAAGCTGCCTGCAAAGGTCCCTGACACCCAGGAGGGAATGGCTGCTGGTTTCAAAGACCTAAAGAGGCATGAAAAGCCAGAGAGGGATGTCCCAGCGGCATCCCTTGAAAAGAATGACCTCCGTTTTGTTGGAGGGCCCGTCAGCCTTATTACCAACCTCACAATCACTGGGGTTTGATGAAAAAAGAATGTTGGTCTAAGGAGAACGTAAACCAGTGCGTGAATTTTGTGATTAGCTATATTTGTTTAAAAAATGTACAGAGGTCTTGGACCCTGGCAACTAGAAAGCATACCCAAGAAATAGTGGTGGTCATCATCCTAATAAGAGAGGACGTTAATAATGTATTGCTGGAGGGAAGATTGTGAAAACGGGATCCTGTGGCCCCACGTGCTCCAGGCTGAAGAATATTTCTGAAGAAAGCGGCATGTGTGCCTTAAAAAATAAAGATATTATTGAAATGCCTTTCCTCCTGGAATTATGTTTTGATGCCTGAGAAGTCATGACTAATATTTAAAAGTAGAAAACATACCTCCTTTTTCATCTTTACAAATCCAGTTGAATATTAAGCTCCCCTTAAGCTCTGTTTACAAAAAACTCTACCAGTTTTCAACCTGATCTGGTGGATTTACTTTTACTGGGCAATTGGAAAATAGACTTTTGCATTACTGAGGGTTTTCATTTCTTTTTCTTTTTTTTTCTACAGATTGGATTTCTAAAATTCATTATTTTTCAATAAAATGAATAAGTAATAATATTAAAGCTTTTATACTCCATTTTACTGCATTTGATTTTTGCTTGAGGTAGATATGGGTCTGTGAGCTGACTTATAGGGAAAAATCAATCAGAAAATAGTTTAAAATTGAAATTCCTAGGCTGCCAGGCTTACATTTTCCAGTAGGGGGCAAGAAAGTTCTACATATAAAATTCAGAGATCTCTCTCTCTCTCTCTTTTTTTCCCCCTTGTACCTTTGCAAACCAATTAAGCTCCTGAATTGTGAAAGGTTGAGCATGACAGGGAAAAGGATATTTAAATTCATTAAATATAATCTTTTCCTTCTATCAGAGGGCTATTAAGCACGATCTTAATAGTGAATCTCTTC
>NW_006287744.1:96278-98695 GCF_000327345.1 Myotis davidii
TTGAGAGTATGGGATGTAACACTTTGGCCAAGGTGTGTTGTCAGCACTCCAGCAAACATACCACTAGGGCTTAGCACACTTAAAAAAAACCCACACTGAAAAAAAACAAAAACCTGACCTGGTAAAAGGCTGGATATCTTGTAAGACACTTCACTGTACTGACACACAGATGCAGAGTCATTCAAGTGGCCCTGTCTCAGTAGCTGCTTTTAGTCAGAATAGAGACAGACATCATTCTATTTATGTTATGGCTAATGAGTTCACACACATGTTGGCCAATGCAACTGAGAATCAATTACTCATAATTGATCCAAGCTGTAAACCTTTTAGTTATGGTACAAGCACTCTAAAATCATCTATATAGTTCTTCCAGAACAAATTCCTAAATCCAACCTAGTCTTTCTTACTAGACATTTAAAATAGTTTTTTAAATTTTTTAAAAATTGTACTTCTTTTTATTTTATTATTTTTAAAAAAATACATTTTATTGATTTTTTTATAGAGAGGAAGGGAGAGGGATAGAGAGCCAGAAACATTGATGAGAGAGGAACATCTATCAGCTGCCTCCTGCACACTCCCCACTGGAGATGTGCCCGCAACCAAGGTACATGCCCTTGACCGGAATCAAACCTGGGACCCTTGAGGCCGCAGGCCAACACTCTATCCGCTGAGTCAAACCGGCCAGGGCTGTACTTCTTTTTAAATTGAATTTATTGGGATGTAATTGGTTACTAAAACCATACAGGTTTCAAGGGTACAACTCAATAAAACATCATCTGCATACTGCATTGTATGCTCACTACCCAAAGTCAAGTTTCTTTCCTTTCCCATTTATTCCCCCTTTATCCACCTCCACCACCTCTGCCCTTCTTTCTCTCTGGCTATCACCACACTGTTGTCCCTGTCCATGTGTCATATATATGTGTGTATATATATGATATTTTTAAGACTACTAATTCTAATGCATTTCCGTGTGTGTGTGTGTGTGTGTGTGTGTGCGTGTGTGTGTTTGCGGCCCCCAAGTTCTTTTTTAAAAAAATACATTTTTATTGATTTCAGAGAGGAGGGGAAAGAGAGATTTAGAGATAGATAGAAACATCAATGATGAGAGAGAATCGTTGATCAGCTGCCTCATGCATGCTCCCTAATGGGGATCGAGCCCATAACCTGGGCATGTGCCCTTGACTGGAACCAGCTAGGGCAAAGTTCTTAATTTTGACTGAGTGCTTTTCCCCTTACTCTAGTTTTTTTATGGGAGAAATCATCTTTAAAATCAAATCAATTTACCACATGGTGCACTTGGTATATATATATATTATATGTTGTCAATATATATATGTTGTTAAAAATAATACTTTGGAAAACAATTGTGTTGTTTAAAGAATGGTATTGGCAATCATGTTGGTATATTATAATACATCTAAAATAATGCCCTAACCGGTTTGGCTCAGTGGATTGAGTGTCAGCCTGCGGACTCAAGGGTCCCAGGTTTGATTCCAGTCAAGGGCATGTACTTTGGTTGCAGGCACATCCCCAGTAGGGAGTGTGCAGGAGGCAGCTGATCGATGTTTCTCTCTCATCGATGTTTCTAACTCTCAATCCCTCTCCCTTCCTCTCTGTAAAAAATCAATAAAATGTATTTTAAAAAATAAAATAAAATAAAACACAATGCCATTTGTCATAAACTTACCATTGCTCTTTGGTTTGTATAATATTTATTAGCTATATAAGTCAATAGCTTCCACATGATCAGTTATGTTCACTGGTTACTTGAAAAACAGATGGTTATTTGAATGTAAACTAAGGCACTTAGGGGAAGATATTTAAGGAACAATGATATAAAGACTACGGGAAAGTTATCTGAATCAGGTAAGTGGCTTCCCAAAGGACATTGTCATATTTTATAATCTCTTTCTTGGGAATAAATTTGCGTTGTTTACAATACATTGTATTGTGTATGATTTACACAGCCATTAAAATGGAATACTAAACTCAACTTCCTTTTAGAAATAAATTACAACTTTAGGTATGCTTGTTTTATTTGTGATAGAAACTTGGAAGATCCAATTTATTAAAAAATATCTGGCATATTGGAGTAATAGTTAATATCTCTTATGTTGTAAGCAAGTAGGACCCTCAGATGAAATAAGGAATTGGTTTATGTGTGCTTGAGGGTTTATTGGATTTTTATGGAAACTCATTTCCTTACTTTGCCATGTTTGTTATAATTTTATTTCTGAGCATTTGTTTTACATATTTTCCCTTTTCTAGACCAGGTTTTGATCTGCTCTCAGTAAGTCATTTGTACCAGGGTCATATCAAAATACTTCTGATCGGGTGTACCAGTACATTTTTTTCCTGGACTTATAATTCTGAAACTTTTTTTGCCAGTTAGAAAAACAGGATATGAGGATATG